>NC_053028.1:616936170-617160199 GCF_003073215.2 Triticum urartu
ACGCAATTGGAGACACGGATGTTTTTCCCGTGGTTCGGATAGGTGGTGCTATCCTACATCCATGTTGATGGAGACTTCAACCCACGAAGGGTAACGGTTGTGCGAGTCCACGGAGGGCTCCACCCACGAAGGGTCCACGAAGAACAACCACCCACAAAGGGTCCACGAAGAGGCAACCTTGTCTATCCCACCATGGCCATCGCCCACGAAGGACTTGCCTCACTAGCGGTAGATCTTCACGAAGTAGGCGATCTCCTTGCCCTTACAAACTCCTTGGTTCAACTCCACAATCTTGTCGGAGGCTCCCAAGTGACACCTAGCCAATCTAGGAGACACCACTCTCCAAGAAGTAACAAATGGTGTGTAGGTAATGAACTCCTTGCTCTTGTGCTTCAAATGATAGTCTCCCCAACACTCAACTCTCTCTCATAGGATTTGGATCTGATGGAAAGAGGGTTTGAGTGGAAAGCAACTTGGGGAAGGCTAGAGATCAAGATTCATATGGTAGGAATGGAATATCTTGGCCTCAACACATGAGTAGGTAGTTCTCTCTCAGAAATAGGATGCTGGAAGTGTAGGCTTAGTCTGATGGCTCTCTCTACGAATGAAGAGGAGGTGGAGGGGTATATATAGCCTCCACACAAAATCCAACCGTTACACACAGTTTTCCAATCTCGGTGGGACCGAATCAACAAACTCGGTCGGACCGAAAAGGTAAACCTAGTGACCGTTAGAGATTTCGGTGGGACCGACTGGATCAACTCGGTGGGACCGATGTGCTAGGGTTAGGGTAAATCCAAAACTCGGTTTGACCGATTACTCAAACTCGGTGGGACCGATTTGGGTAATAAGTGAAACTGAGATTTGGCCAAGCAAACTCGGTGGGACCGATTGCATATCTCGGTGGGACCGAGAATATTGCAGTGGGTAACAGAGAGTTTGCAAGCCCATCTCGGTGAGACCGAGATCCCATCGGTGAGACCGAACTGATTAGGGTTTGGCAGTGGCTTATGACAAGTGAAACTCGGTGGCGCCGGATAGGAAGAATCGGTAGGTCCGAGTTTGGCTTTGGGTTTTAGGTCATATGTGGAAGTGGGAAAGTAGTTGAGGATTTTGGAGCATATCATTAAGCACATGAAGCAAGAGGCTCATTAAGCAACACCTCATCCCTCCTTGATAGTATTGGCTTTTCCTATGGACTCAATGTGATCTTGGATCACTAAAATGTAAAATGAAGGGTCTTGAGCTTTAAGCTTTAGCCAATCCTTTGTCCTTAGCATCTTGAAGGAGTTCCCACAACCTTTAGTCCATGCCACTCCATTGTTGAACTTATCTAAAACATGCTAAATAGAAATGTTAGTCCAACAAGAGATATGTTGTCATCAATTATCAAAACCACCTAGGGAGCACTTGTGCTTTCAATCTCCCCCTTTTTGGTAATTGATGGCAACATACATCAAAGCTTTAGATAAAGATATAAAGAACAGCAAGTAAAGCTTTGGAAGGACATGTAACAAGCATAGGCTCCCCCTACATGTATGCACTCATGTAAATATGAAATATAGAGGCATGTGAGAGCATAACCATGACAGAGTAGGCAATGTGTTACATGCATCTTGGCCATATGCATCAGAGTAAAAGATTATCAAGGAAAATACCTTCATACCTTCATGCTCATGAGTCCTTCTTGCAAACAGTATGTACATAAGCAAGAACTCCTCATGCTCATGATTTTGATGCATATACTTACCTTGTGGTCTTGAGTTGGCTTAGGATGGAATGATCCTGCACAAACAAAGTTAGATAACACAGGTACATCCACTAGCCAGAGCAAACAAAAGAAACCACAAGAATACCAAGACTGGGATGACATGTAGAGAGTGAGTACAAGGTACCGCATTGGATTCAACATGTCCCCAAGAATAAAGATATGCAATGAATTTGACTGATTTCTTTCCCTTAGGTGTCTTGCTCCCCCTGAATCTTACATGGGATATTGGGAGAAGATAGGGAACAAAAAATCAGAGCTGAAAGATACAAATGGATAGAACTTAATGCAAATACATGTCTTTCCCCCAAAAAGACATGTGACATCTCTCCTCTTGAACATCAAGCATCTGGGATCCTTGAGTATTTTCTCTCCCTGGAAATCTCTCTCTCCCCCTTAATAACATCTGGGAAATCTCTCTCTCCCCCTTAACAACATCTGGGATCCTTGAGACTTTCTCTCCCCCTTGAGCTTTGATGTGATCTCTTTCACCCCCTTTGACATCAATTACCAAGAAGGTTTTTCCTGGAATCCGTCGAATAGGTTTGGTCCTTGAGATTCAGCACAAATTAGAGGATAAAATTGTGATGCTTGTAGAGGACACGATTCATTGAGTGGAGCTGGATCAGAAGAAATGTAGAACAAGTGGCAAACTGTTTTTCTGATTGCAAAGTCGGTGGCACCGAGTGGCATATTTCGGTGGTACCAAAACGATTCGGTTGGACCGAAAACTGCAAGTCGGTGAAACCGAGTTTACACAGAGAAAAACACTTGTCACCTCAGCTCACTAGACATGTAGGATCTCACAAAGATTTGCAATGAATTACCCGAAGGATTTTCAAGGAATTGAATGCAGAAAATGCAGAACAAAAACAAAAAGAAAAGAGAAGAAACTGAAAGATCTAGATGAAGTTTTTTTTTGAAAAAGAGAAAGAAAATAAACATGCATGAGACAAATGCAATAACACAAAGAAAGAACACAAGAGAACTTCATCTAGAGTTGGGTGGTGACATAGTCACCTATGTTAGAGTATATTGACTTAAGAGTCAAGTGAGAACACTTGATCATAGGTCATACTCATCGTTTAAGCTCAAAATGGGGTTACCATTTTTCGTTTAAGCATCTTGATGTATTCACATCTTGTTGAGTTGCTTTGACTCATGTCTTGGAGTAAAGCTTCTCTAAGATGGAATAACATACCTTGGGTGGTGGTGTGGTTCTTGCTCATGTAGTTGAACTTGTGTGGGTGCTCAAGGTTGATGTAGCTCATCAAGAGTTGGGAGCACCACTTGGAGTTTGAGTTCATCTACCTACATGGGTTAGTTCTTGCAAGGAAGAGCACTTGTGTATCCAAAAATGACAATCATGAAGCTCAACATAGAATTTGTCAAAGGATATGTTTGAATGGTTTTGTGCTTCCTTGTCTTCAACCACCATTGTGTAGAGTCTTGGTGATGTAGAGATTGCTCAAGATGCGAGTGAGTCGCAATCTCATGGAATTAGATTCAACCAAGCACCTACATGGGTTAGACAACATGCAAGGTGCAAATATATCCAAGACATAAGATAGTTATCATAAGAGATATATCATGGATTAGTCATAAGCTCATGTCTTGCATGTGTCCAATGGAGTTTCTACTCCAAGTTCGAAGCATCAATGATTTTCAATTCTCCTCTCAACCTGCAAAACACTTTCTCATCAAGTGGTTTAGTAAATATATCCGCTAATTGCTTATCGGTGCGAACGTGCTTAAGGTTAATGTCACCCTTAGCAACATGATCTCGAATGAAATGATGACGAACTTCAATGTGCTTAGTTCGAGAATGTTGTACAGGATTATGACCAATTTTGATAGCACTTTCATTGTCACAAAGAAGTGGAACATTTTTCACATAAATCCCATAATCTTTAAGAGTTTGGGTCATCCAAAGTAATTGAGCACAACATGAACTAGCGGCAATGTATTCCGCTTCGGCGGTGGATAAGGATACCGAGTTTTGTTTCTTGGAAGACCAAGACACAAGAGATGTACCAAGAAATTGACAAGTACCCGAAGTGGACTTTCTATCAACCTTGTCTCCGGCATAATCCGAGTCGGAATAGCCAACAAGATCAAAAGAAGACCTCTTAGGATACCAAATGCCAAAATTTGGTGTATGGATTAAATATCTCACTATCCTTTTCACAGCCTTAAGATGACATTCTTTAGGAGCAGCTTGATATCGTGCACACATGCACACACTTAGCATAATATCGGGACGTGAAGCACATAGGTATAACAATGAACCAATCATAGAGCGATAAACCTTTTGATCAACCGGTTCACCATCTTTGGTCAAATTATTATGTCCACTAGTAGGCATGGGTGTAGACATACCTTTGCATTCTTGCATATTGAACTTCTTGAATAATTCCTTGGTGTACTTTGTTTGAGAGACAAATGTACCTTCCTTAGTTTGCTTGATTTGCAAACCGAGAAAGAATTTGAGTTCATCATCATAGACATCTCAAACTTCTCTGACATTAGATTTCCAAACTTTTCACTAAAGAGAGGGTTAGTTGAACCAAATATGATATCATCAACATAAATTTGGCATACAAATAGTTCTCCATTAACCCTTTTAGTAAAAAGAGTAGAATCAATTTTACCAATTTCAAAACCACTTGTAATAAGGAACTTGGTCAAGCATTTATACCATGCTCTAGGAGCTTGTTTAAGACCATAAAGAGCTTTGTGAAGTTTGTAAACATGATTTGGTTTCTTAGGATTGATAAAGCCGGGAGGTTGTTTGACATAAACTTCCTCCTCTATTTCACCATTTAGAAAAGCACTTTTAATGTCCATTTGGTACAAGGTGATATTATGGTGATTAGCATAGGCAAGTAAGATGCGAATGGACTCAAGTCTAGCAACGGGAGCATATGTCTCACCATAGTCCATACCTTCGACTTGTGTGTACCCTTGGGCGACGAGACGTGCTTTGTTGCAAACCACTTGTCCATCTTCATCTTGCTTGTTGCGAAACACCCATTTGGTACCAATGATGTTGTGGTTGTTGTCGGGCTTCTCAACCAATGTCCAAACTTGGTTTCTTTCAAAATTGTGTAGCTCTTCATGCATAGCGTTTATCCAATCCGGATCTTCTAATGCTTCTTCAACCTTCATAGGTTCAATGCTAGAGATGAATGAATAGTTTTCACAAAAGTTAGCTAAACGAGTTTTTGAGCGAGTGATTCTCCCGGTTTGTATATCATTGAGGATTTGCTCGACGGGATGATCTTTGGCAATTCTTGCTCGAACTCGTGAGAGCTTTTGCTTGGGTCTTTGTTGAACATCTTCTTCATCTTCTTCTTCTTCTTGGCCTTCTTCATTGTTGACGTTGTCGTTCTCTTGTCGTGGTGGAGAAGGAGGTTGTTGATGTTCGTCTTGATGTACTTCCTCGTCTTCTTCATCTTGGTGTGTCCCACTTGTGGATGCTTCCGTATCAATTCTTGGTTCACCTTGTCGTGAAGTAGAAGCTTCCACTTGGACGGACGAGGTACTCTCCTTCACCTTTGTTGGACGAATTTTGCCAATGGACAAGTCTTGGATTGCTTCTGAAGGGTCTTTGTCTCCTACATCAATTGGCAATTGCTCTACTTGCGAGCCATTAGATTCATCAAACTTCACATCTACCGTCTCTTCAACCTTTCGGGTGAAATTGTTGTAGACACGGTAAGTGTGAGAGTTTGAGCCATAACCAAGTAGAAAACCTTCATGAGATTTAGGAGCAAACTTTGAACGACGATGCTTATCAAGAATGTAGCACTTTGAGTCGAATACTCGTAAGTATCCAACTTGGGGTTTGTTACCGGTGAGAAGCTCGTATGCCGTCTTGCCGAGTAGCTTGTGAAGATACAAGCGATTTGTTGCATGACAAGCTGTCTCAACCGCTTCTGCCCAAAAGTGTTTCGACGTCTTGTATTCATCAAGCATCGTTCTTGCCATCTCGATGAGCGTCCGGTTCTTCCTCTCAACAACTCCATTTTGTTGAGGTGTGTACTTAGCCGAGAACTCGTGTGAAATCCCTTCTTCGTCAAGAAAGGTGTCCACATTTGCGTTCTTGAACTCCGTTCCGTTGTCACTCCGAACCTTCTTGATCTTCACGTCAAACTGATTTTGGGCCTTCCTAGCGAAGTTTCTGAAGATCTTCTGGACCTGCGACTTGTCATTAAGAAAGAACACCCACGTAAATCTTGAAAAATCATCAACTATAACTAGACCAAAAGAATTTCCACCGAGACTCTTGTAGGCGTTGGGACCAAAAAGATCCATATGAAGTAGCTCGAGTGGCCTCCTTGTGGTCATGATGTTCTTCACGGGATGTCTTCCTCCAACCTGTTTACCTGCTTAACTCCAAGGATATGATTTCCTTTAATAAGCTTGTCAAGGTTTCTCATGCCAATGTGACCTAGTCATCTATGCCACAACCAACCTTTTGAGGATTTAGCAATAAAGCAAGTTTTAGGTTGTGCCTTTTTAGAGAAATCGACAATGTAAAGATCACCTCTATGCATACCGGTAAAGACCATTTTATGATTGTCTCGACGAAATACTTGGCAATCTACCTCAGTAAATAGGACATTCAAACCGAAATCAGCAAGTCTAGATACTGAAAGTAAGTTGTAGACAAGAGATTCAACGAGCATGACATTTTGAATGGAACTATCATGTGAGATGACCACCTTACCAAGGCCAACCACTTTACCCTTTGAATTATCACCAAAGGTGACATATTTTCGAGGGCCGTCATTTTCAGCAAGCTCACGAAACATCTCTTCATCTCCGGTCATATGATCAGTACATCCACTATCAAGAACCCATTCCTTTCCTCCTGATTCATATCCCCGAAGATTTGCCATAAGACCAAAATGTCTCATTGCATCATCAAGATCGAAGTCACTATCATCATCATCATCATCATCATCATCATAGTATCCATGTTCATCATGATCTTGTGACTCATCATTTCGTAGAGAGGGTAATTCATTAGATAAATGATCATCAAAGTGGTCACTTTTATGAATTCTTATAGCTTCGAATATGATATCACTAATGATTCCAACATCTCCTTTAGCATGCTTAAGATTGGTAAGTTCAAATAGACAATTACCAAAACTAGGATCACTAGAGTTCATCTTACTCAAGGCAATAGATTTATGGAGAATTTCATCCAAAGTTTTCAAGGAATGATCGGGAAATCGTTCCTCAAGAAATTTCCATATAGTATAGGCACAATTAAGAGTAGGCAAACTAGCAATCAAATTTTTGGGCAATCCTCTAATGATGAGCTCAATAGTTGTAAGATTGCGAATCATGTCAATATCTTCATCTAGGGTAGGATGCAAAGGATCAATATGAGGTGCACAAGGACTAGCAATATACTTGTTCAAATGATATTGATTGAAGATTACAAGCATCTCATTTTTCCACTCGTGAAAATACTCTCCATCAAGAATAGGCACTCTATGTCTAAGACTCCCTAAAGTAGACACATCCATCTTCCTCCAATGGTGATTAAACCAAGGCAATGGAGACCAAAACTCTGATACCACTTGTAGGATCTAGAAGTAGATGTGTCTAGAGGGGGGGTGATTAGACACTTAATGCTAAAGTTGCAATTTTTAAGCTTTTTCGGTTTAAGTGGAGTTTTGGGCACAATTTCAACATACACAATACATATCAAGCAAGCATGCAAAGAGTATATGAGCAGCGGAATGTAAAGCATGCGACTTGCAAGAATGTAAGGGGAAGGGTTTGGAGAATTCAAATGCAATTGGAGACACGGATGTTTTTCCCGTGGTTCGGATAGGTGGTGCTATCCTACATCCACGTTGATGGAGACTTCAACCCACGAAGGGTAACGGTTGCGCGAGTCCATGGAGGGCTCCACCCAGGAAGGGTAACGGTTGCGCGAGTCCACAGAGGGCTCCACCCACGAAGGGTCCACGAAGAAGCAACCACCCACAAAGGGTCCACGAAGAGGCAACCTTGTCTATCCCACCATGGCCATAGCCCACGAAGGACTTGCCTCACTAGCGGTAGATCTTCACGAAGTAGGCGATCTCCTTGCCCTTACAAACTCCTTGGTTCAACTCCACAATCTTGTCGGAGGCTCCCAAGTGACACCTAGCCAATCTAGGAGACACCACTCTCCAAGAAGTAATAAATGGTGTGTAGGTAATGAACTCCTTGCTCTTGTGCTTCAAATGATAGTCTCCCCAACACTCAACTCTCTCTCATAGGATTTGGATCTGATGGAAAGAGGGTTTGAGTGGAAAGCAACTTGGGGAAGGCTAGAGATCAAGATTCATATGGTAGGAATGGAATATCTTGGCCTCAACACATGAGTAGGTAGTTCTCTCTCAGAAATAGGATGCTGGAAGTGTAGGCTTAGTCTGATGGCTCTCTCACGAATGAAGAGGAGGTGGAGGGGTATATATAGCCTCCACACAAAATCCAACCGTTACACACAGTTTTCCAATCTCGGTGGGACCGAATCAATAACTCGGTCGGACCAAAAATGTAAACCTAGTGACCGTTAGTGATTTCGGTGGGACCGACTGGATCAACTCGGTGGGACCGATGTGCTAGGGTTAGGGTAAATCCAAAACTCGGTTTGACCGATTACTCAAACTCGGTGGGACCGATTTGGGTAATAAGTGAAACTGAGATTTGATCAAGCAAACTCGGTGGGACCGATTGCATATCTCGGTGGACCGAGAATATTGCAATGGGTAACAGAGAGTTTGCAAGCCCATCTCGGTGGAGACCGAGATCCCATCGGTGAGACCGAACTGATTAGGGTTTGGCAGTGGCTTATGACAAGTGAAACTCGGTGGCGCCGGATAGGAAGAATCGGTAGGTCTGAGTTTGGCTTTGGGTTTTAGGTCATATGTGGAAGTGGGAAAGTAGTTGAGGATTTTGGAGCATATCATTAAGCACATGAAGCAAGAGGCTCATTAAGCAACACCTCATCCCTCCTTGATAGTATTGGCTTTTCCTATGGACTCAATGTGATCTTGGATCACTAAAATGTAAAATGAAGAGTCTTGAGCTTTAAGCTTTAGCCAATCCTTTGTCCTTAGCATCTTGAAGGAGTTCCCACAACCTTTAGTCCATGCCACTCCATTGTTGAACTTATCTGAAACATGCTAGATAGAAATGTTAGTCCAATAAGAGATATGTTGTCATCAATTATCAAAACCACCTAGGGAGCACTTGTGCTTTCACCGACGCCGCCTACAACCACCATGTCCTCCAGGAGCACCTATAGGCGGAGGAGCAGATCGCCGCGGAGCGGGCGGAGCAGGAGGCGCTGCTCGACTCGTACTGCTTCGCCCGCAAGGGCCACCTCGAGCGCTGGCGGTACCGCATGCGGGTGGCCGAGGCTGCGGCCGCCTACAAAGAGGCTAGCAAAGAGGGCGATGAAGCGGGCGAGGCGCTATTTGGCGAGAGCGAGGACGAGGCAGAGGACAATGCCGGCTCCGACGAGTCCCTGCTCCGCCGAGGCCTCGCGGCGGCAACAACGAGGCAGAGGACACCGCCGGCTCCGCCGAGGCCCCGCCCCGCCAACAACGAGGCAGAGGACATCGCCGGCTCAGCCGAGGCCCCACCCAGCCGGCAACGTGGGGGAGGATTTCCACCGCTCCGCTGAGGCGCCGGCCGCCGGCAACGAGATAGAGGACATCGCCGGCTCCGCCGAGGCCCCGCCCCGCTGCCAACAAGGCCGCGCCACACGGAAAACGAGGAAGAGTAGAACACGGTAGGTCGCCGCCGCTCGGGTCCAAGTAAGGCCACCGCTGCTACCCTCCTGTTGAAGCCAAGCTAGGCGGGTTGACCATTGACAGCCGGTTAGCTTCTTGGCGGCGACATGGAGTCGGGGAGTTCTGCTAGAGAACAACGTTGCTTCTACTTAACTACTGGTGCAGTTGGCTGACTGACACGTGGGCCCAACAGGCCACATGTCAGTTACGCAACTGCACCTGCAGTTAAGTCACTGAAGCTTCTGTTCGGCTCAGCGGGACACAGGTGGGTAGCTTCGGTTAATTAATTATACCTCCAGCGCACCCCTTTTTAGTTGAAGAATGTATGAAATGTAATGAAATCTGGCATGTTCATATGAAATCCGACCGTGTATGAATGAATTTATTTCGATTAGTTCGAATTCCTATATCACTGGCATTGGATGAACATGCAAAACAATACGTACTAGCATTATTCCCAGGGTGATCACCTCGTTTGCAGCAGTTTCACACGTACTCCCTTCGGTCCTTTCTAGTCTGCATACAAGTTTTGTCTGCAGTCCAAGTATCTCTACTTTGACCAATCTTATACAAAAAAGTATGCACTTTCACAATGTGCGAAGTAAAAAGGAACAGAAGGAGTACAAAGAGTTTGAGCAGCTTTTTAGCGTTTCTGTACATTGCAATCAAACACATAGGCCTGGCAATTCAGAGAACATTCAAAACAATCGATGATTATGCATCTCAGCGACTCACATGTCAGAGGCAATATTTAGTTCACAACTAAGGAATAAAGAAAAAATTGATTGACGCTGCTGACAGCAAAGGGCATCCCATTCAAAAATATCAAACGCATGTCTTGCTAAAATCAATGAGCAAAATTTGACAAGGTTGTCCCATTCCAAAATATCAAATGCCTACGATTGTGGAATGGGCAGGGTTTGCCATCAGTTCGGACATTGACATGGCACCTCGTGCTAAATAAACCAGCTGTTCTTTTTGTGCAGTTCCACCAAAATCAACCAAATTTGCGCGTAGCTTGTATGATTTCGCCCTTATATGTTGCAACGCCTTGAACTTATCGGCACCTCCTTTCTTGTGGTGGAAATGAATGATTCGATGTATTCATGAACATTTTGTGCAGTTCCCATTGAAATCAAGCTGGGCACCCCTGTTTGCACAAATACAAAAAAGTGATTAGTATAGAGCAAACTGCACTATGAATTGACAGTTTCAACAGGCACATACATGGTCCATGTAGAGCACACTTTTAGAAAAATGGAACTCACCAGAAAGAATCCTAGAACAACATTGTACTCGCGCATCACAGCAAAAAAATGGAGATTTTGTCAGTCCTTCTGAGCTGAAGTTAGTTTGGTCTTGTGGGAGTAATGTGACCATCCTTCAACCGCTCCTTTTGATGATAAGATAGACAGGGCTTCTTCATCCTGGCATAATCGGAACTAGTCACTTCACGTACTCCACATTCTTCTTCAGAGGAAGATGATCATGTTGTGCAAAGACAAGAGGACTACTAAATGCTAGCATCACTGTTTGCTCGAAAAAAAGGAAAGGAAATATTTAAAACAGCACAGATGAAGCACTTCTCAAGGACAATACCACTTTTTCATGACAGTATCTAAACAGTAGCACAACACCAATAGAGATGACAAAGCTCAATCATATGGATGAAATCAGTGGGCGAGTACCAACCTTTGTCAGGAGGCTTATTGTGTAGAGCATACAGATGAAGCATTTCTCCGGAACCATCTGTTGCTATCTACGATGGTGGCCAAGCTTACTATATACTCCTCGATTAGTTTAATGTTTCCAACATCTTCTTGTGCAGTTCCACTAAAATATATGGTATCTTCAAAGAAGATCCCTGTTTGCACAAGTAGAGATAATTACATATTACATTAAGAGTGGCATCAAATCAGTGGCAAAACAATTGCTCGTTCCAGCCATAGCAATAAATTAAGATGCAAAACTATATCATTACTTGTGCCATCACAGTTCTAGTGCTTCATTACAGCACCGGGAGTTGATTTTTGTTTTTCTTCCCCTTGTTCTTCCCCTTCATCACTTGGTTCAATAACAAACAAGCTTCGCCTTCAATGTAAGATTTGGCATGTCAATTAGGGAGCACAAGTATAGTACTAAACTTAATTTTCTGATGAAAGTGGCAAAATACAGGCCAACAGTTGTGAAATATCCTTATCTTACCTCAATGGGATATTACGATGCACATACAGATTGGAAGTCTTGTCTCCATTTGTGCAGTTCACTAAATCAAGCAACATTATCGTACAAGTAGCACAACATACGAATGCACACTGCAGAATCATGTGAAAGAAGGCTAGTACTGACCTCTCATGATGCGGAATTCAAACAACTCACAAGAAGAAGATCTGAACCAAATTCGCCTTAACGGATAGGAAGTAAGATCCCCTCTTGTGCAGTTCCACTAAGATCAAGCAATCAAGCAACGTTATCGGTGTGACATTTTGGTTGAACTGCACAAAACACTCTTAAAACAAAAGTGTTTTGTGCAGTGCAACAAAAGGTCACAATGGCAACGAGGTGAAGCAGATAACCCTATTTACACAGAGGTGCAAAGGAAACAATTAGTGGTCAATAACGGTGGATGACATAGAAGCCAACAAAAAGAAGCATCTACCTTATCTAAATGAGAAAGAAAGCAAGATAGTAGCATTTCTCAAACGGTGGCATTGATTAATATTAACATAGAGATTATATTAACAATAAAATTCGTTAAACATGTAATTTGCTTTTAACTGTGGCATTGCATCAATTTTCCAGCGGCATTATTAGAGGGTGTTCGTTTATAGGGACATTTTGGTGTAGGGACTAAAAAAACTCCATGTCAGTCCCATCTAAACCAAAGAGGAGGGACTTTTAGGGACTAAAAGTGGGCGTTTGGGACTAAAGAAAGAAGACACCGAGGGAGTCGTTTTGGGACTTTTTCCAACAGTTGCCCCTGCCACGCATCACACCTTGTCTCTATTAGTTCATTACTAGGGGTAACATGGTCTTTTAGCATGTCATTTAATAACCTCTAGTCCATGTTTAGTCCCTGGAACCCAGCAGGTAGGGACTAGGGAGTTTTTAACCAAACAGGGCCTTAGATTAACAACAGCTAATGAGTTGCACGGGACAGTGGACGCACCAGCACCATGTGCATCTACCGATGTACTGTGGTCATGCACAGTCTGTTGCAACAAAGAAAAAACAACCAAGGAGCATATTTGTGTTGGTCCCAGTTTTGTTATCTTTAGACGCCTTTCCCTATGTGAGCGCAGCAAATCTAGTCCTGCTCAAACTCTACAGCCTTGTCCCTTCCTTTCCTTTTTGAACTAGTACTTTCGCCCCTTCCTTTCCTTTTTGAACCACGTCCTAGATTTATGGGATACAACTTTCCCCACTACTTTCCCCCATTCCTTTCCTCTTTGAACCACGTCCCAGATTAATGCTATACAACTTTGCCCCTTCATTTCCTCTTTGAACCACGTCCTAGATTCATGCTATATACAACTTTTCCCACTACTTTCCCCCACTCCTTTCCTCTTTGAACCACGTCCTAGATTCATGGTATACATGCAGCTAGAGCAATGCATGTGGAGTAAGTAAATTATACCTTAAGGTTCTTGGGGCGTGGTTCGGTGGGCGACGGGACGGCGGCGAATAAGAAGGGGTCGGAGGCCCTCTCGCGCCGCCGCTGGGTGGAAAGTGAACAGTTCCGCCGGTAGTCCCTCGCCGACGGCGACAATGTTAAGCCTCCTTCCCTTCCCGGCGGACGGATCCTGCCGGCTCTTTGAGCAGCAATGAGGGGAGAGAGAGGCCAACGAAGTCTTGTTTAGATCTGGAGAGGGCGAGAGAGTGTGAAGAGAGCAACTACAAGCGCCGAGGCTCCAGCGGGAGAGCGCGAGAGAGTGTGAAGAGAGCAACTACAAGCGCTGAGGCTCCAGCATGTATATATACTGGAGAGAGAGAGTGTGAAGCATGCAAACCCTAGAAAACATTTTGACCAGTCAAAGAATCCTCCTGGCACAAATTATGCTCAAGTGTAGTTATCGAACCCGAGACATCAAGTTTGATGAGCGAACAGGCTAACCAGCTACACAACCCTCCCGTTATGTTCAACGAGAGGGAAATAACCTTTTATACATTCCTGCATTCATGTGACAAGCATGCCTTGTTTTTTTGTGTGTGTGGGAGTCATTGGGATTTCAATCATAATCGTGTCATGTGGCTTTGGTGGTAAGACTATCCACAGTGGTGCAGAAATCACCTTACCTCTCTCTCCACGTAGTACGTTGGGTCCCACCAGTCAGAGGGTGAAACAAACAAATTAATAAGAAGAATTAAAAGTGCCAGCGGTGTATCTTACCTCACACATCTCGCTACTGCCCGGGAACACTGTCCAATTGATCCCTCTGTTCGCTCACGTACTATTTTAAGCGAATCCTTATTATAACATGCACACAAGTTTTGGGCACTTGTATTCGACTTAAGTCAGTGTGCCACGTATCTCGTATACTTACTACTCCCTCCGTCTAGGTGTAATAAGTCACGTTAGAAGGTGCAACGGGACCAAGGTGCGTGCGTGTGCGTGTGCGTGTGTGTGTGTGTTTAACACCATGTGTGTGTTAGAGAGAGCGACAGATCGACCTACTCCTACAGAGAGATGTTGCGTAGTGTACGATTTTAGCCGTGAGAGTCGGTGCATCCTCTCGTTTCCGGGCATGTCCGGTAGGGACATGCGGACAGCTGCCACGCCCGCTCCTGACCAGCCTGGCCCACCCAAAGCCCCTCCATCACGCGCGCGCTTCCCGCCCGAAACGGTCAGCGCCGCTCCAAAGAATCGGTGTCGCATTCATGCCCGAGCAGAGTGGACGCGACCTCTCACTTGCGCAAGAGTGATGGTTGCTTCGTCCGTCCAACTTACTGCTGGGTCTATGTGATTTGACGGCTCATTGGTCTTTATTACTGAGGTGGTAGGACTACTGGATGTCCCACGCTTTCGGCGAAAGGAGGTATACTACTACTCCCTCCGTCCAGAATTACTTGTCGAGGAAATGAATAAAATTAGATGTATCTAGAACTAAAATATATCTAGATACATCCATTTTTCTGACAAGTATTTCCGGATGGAAGGAGTACTAGATTACAATTTTCTCCATTCTTACAGCGGAGGCGTGCAAGAGCAGTGAAAACACGCAGGCTCAGTGATTACATGGCCCACCTCACACTATCACCGTGCGACACCTAACTCTTTACATAGTACTCCCTCCGTTCCTAAATATTACTACTAGATGAGTCCTTGCGCGTTGGCGCGGAACAACGGTATATCTCTCTGCGCAAAATTATCGATTTCATAGAACAAAAAAAACTCTATAACCGCATGACAAATGTGGTAGCCAAACTAAATAAACTCCCATCATCATTTAGATCATCCCACGTAAGGAAAAAAGATCAGCCAACTCCTACTGCATAATGGGATTATATTTTTCTTTTTGACATGTTAATGGGACTTAAAAGCTCACTTACATGCATGCTACCGGTGCATGCTTGCATGCAGACATGTTGATGTGATTTAAAACCCACTCACATGCATGTGGCACGGTATTTCTGCATGCTTGCATGTGGCTTAGTGCGGAGCCTCTCAACGTCTAGATCAGACGGCTATTATGGACTGATTTACTTCATCTAACGGCTACATCAATTTTGATGACGTGGCTCAAGGAGAGGATAGAGAATTCCTAGTAGTGGGGGCTAGCTATTACTACTAGATAGTAAGTCTTTGTAGAGATTCCACTACATACGGAACAAAATGAATGAATCTACACTTAAAATGCATCTATATACATCCGCATGTGGTTCATGGTGAAATCTCTACAAAGACTTATATTTAGGAACGAAGGAAGTACTAGTATAGTACGTACTGTAATTTATCAGCGAGATAAATTTGTACAATACTATGAAGCTTCCATCTTCTGTTACTGTTGGAAATATGCCCTAGAGGCAATAATAAAAGCATTATTATTATATTTCCTTATTCATGATAATTGTCTTTATTCATGCTATAATTGTGTTATCCGGAAATCGTAATACATGTGTGAATAATAGACACCAACATGTCCCTAGTAAGCCTCTAGGTGACTAGCTCATTGATCAACAGATAGTCATGGTTTCCTGACTATGGACATTGGATGTCATTGATAACGAGATCACATCATTAGGAGAATGATGTGATGGACAAGACCCAATCCTAAACATAGCATAAGATCGTGTAGTTCGTTTGCTAGAGTTTTCCAATGTCAAGTATCTTTTCCTTAGACCATGAGATCGTGTAACTCCCGGATACCGTAGGAGTGCTTTGGGTGTGCCACACGTCACAACGTAACTGGGTGACTATAAAGTTATACTACGGGTATCTCCGAAAGTGTCTGTTGGGTTGACACGGATCAAGACTGGGATTTGTCACTCCGTATGACGGAGAGGTATCACTGGGCCCACTCGGTAATGCATCATCATAATGAGCTCAAAGTGACCAAGTGTCTGGTCACGGGATCATGCATTACGGTACGAGTAAAGTGACTTGTCGGTAACGAGATTAAACGAGGTATTGGGATACCGACGATCGAATCTCGGGCAAGTAACATACCGATTGACGAAGGGAATTGTATACGGGATTGATTGAATCCTCGACATCGTGGTTCATCCGATGAGATCATCGAAGAGCATGTGGGAGCCAACATGGGTATCCAGATCCCGCTGTTGGTTATTGACCGGAGAGCGATCTCGGTCATGTCTACATGTCTCCCGAACCCGTAGGGTCTACACACTTAAGGTTCGGTGACGCTAGGGTTGTAGGAATATGTATATGCAGTAACCCGAATGTTGTTCGGAGTCCCGGATGAGATCCCGGACATCACGAGGAGTTCCGAAATGGTCCGGAGGTAAAGAATTATATATAGGAAGTGCTATTTCGGCCATCAGGACAAGTTTCGGGGTCACCGGTATTGTACCGGGACCACCGGAAGGGTCCCGGGGGTCCACCGGGTGGGGCCACCTGCCCCGGGGGCCACATGGGCTGTAGGGGGTGCGCCTTGGCCTACATGGGCCAAGGGCACCAGCCCCAAGAGGCCCATGCGCCTAGGGTTCAAGAAGGGAAGAGTCCCAAAGGGGGAAGGCACCCCCTAGGTGCCTTGGGGGGGAGGGATTCCTCCCTTGGCCGCCGCCCCCCTAGGAGATTGGATCTCCTAGGGCCGGCGCCCCCCCTTGGACTCCCTATATATAGTGGGGAAAGGAGGGCCTCTTATACCACGCCTTTGGTGCCTCCCTCTCCCTCTCCAACACATCCTCCTCCTCCATAGTGCTTAGCGAAGCCCTGCCGGAGTACTGCAGCTCCATCACCACCACGCCGTCGTGCTGCTGCTGGAGCCATCTCCCTCAACCTCTCCTTCCCCTTGCTGGATCAAGAAGGAGGAGACGTTACGCTGACTGTACGTGTGTTGAACGCGGAGGTGCCGTCCGTTCGGCGCTAGGATCTCCGGTGATTTGGATCACGTCGAGTACGCCTTCCTCATCCCTGTTCTTTGAACGCTTCCACGCGTGATCTACAAAGGTATGTAGATGCAATCCAATCACTCGTTGCTAGATGAACTCCTAGATGGATCTTGGTGAAACCGTAGGAAAATTTTTGTTTTCTGCAACGTTCCCCAACAGTGGTATCAGAGCTAGGTCTATGCGTAGTTCTCTTGCACGAGTAGAACACAATTTGTTGTGGGCGTTGATGTTGTCAACTTTCTTGCCTCTACTAGTCTTATCTTGCTTCAACGGTATTGTGGGATGAAGCGGCCCGGACCAACCTTACACGTACGCTTACGTGAGACCGGTTCCACCGACTAACATGCACAAGTTGCATAAGGTGGCTGGCGGGTGTCTGTCTCTCCCACTTTAGTTGGAGCGGATTCGATGAAAAGGGTCCTTATGAAGGGTAAATAGAAGTTGACAAATCATGTTGTGGCTTTCACGTAGGTAAGAAAACGTTCTTGCTAGAACCCTATTTCAACCACGTAAAACATGCAACAACAATTAGAGGATGTCTAACTTGTTTTTGCAGCAAGTGCTTTGTGATATGATATGGCCAAAGTTGTGATGAATGATGAATGATATATATGTGATGTATGAGATGTTCATGCTATTGTAATAGGAATCACGACTTGCATGTCGATGAGTATGACAACCGGCAGGAGCCATAGGAGTTGTCTTTATTTTTTGTATGACCTGCGTGTCATTGAGAAACGCCATGTAAATTACTTTACTTTATTGCTAAACGCGTTAGCCATAGTAGTAGAAGTAATAGTTGGCGAGCAACTTCATGGAGACACGATGATGGAGATCATGATGATGGAGATCATGGTGTCATGCCGGTGACAAGATGATCATGGAGCCCGATGGAGATCAAAGGAGCTATGTGATATTGGCCATATCATGTCACTATTATTATTTGATTGCATGTGATGTTTATCATGTTTTTGCATCTTGTTTACTTAGAACGACGGTAGTAAATAAGATGATCCCTCATAATAATTTCAAGAAAGTGTTCCCCCTAACTGTGCACCGTTGCGACAGTTTGTTGTTTCGAAGCACCACGTGATGATCGGGTGTGATAGATTCCAACGTTCACATACAACGTGTAAGACAGATTTACACATGCAAACACTTAGGTTGACTTGACGAGCCTAGCATGTACAGACATGGCCTCGGAACACAGAAGACCGAAAGGTTGAGCATGAGTCGTATAGAAGATATGATCAACATGAAGATGTTCACCGATGTTGACTAGTCCGTCTCACGTGATGATCGGACACGGCCTAGTTAACTCGGATCATGTTATACTTAGATTACAGGAGGGATGTCTATCTAAGTGGGAGTTCATTGAATAATTTGATTAGATGAACTTAATTATCATGAACTTAGTCTAAATTTTTACAATATGTCTTGTAGATCAAATGGCCAACGTAGTCCTCAACTTCAACGCGTTCCTAGAGAAAACCAAGCTGAAAGACGATGGCAGCAACTACACGGACTGGGTCCGGAACCTGAGGATCATCCTCATAGCTGCCAAGAAAGATTATGTCCTACAAGCACCACTGGGTGACGCACCTATTCTCCCTGCAGAACAAGACATTATGAACGCTTGGCAGGCACGTACCGATGACTACTCCCTCGTTCAGTGCGGCATGCTTTACAGCTTAGAGCCGGGGCTCCAAAAGCGTTTTGAGAGACACAGAGCATATGAGATGTTCGAAGAGCTGAAAATGGTTTTCCAAGCTCATGCCCGGGTCGAGAGATATCAAGTCTCCGACAAGTTCTTCAGCTGTAAGATGGAGGAAAACAGTTCTGTCAGTGAGCACATACTCACTATGTCTGGGTTGCATAACCGTTTGACTCAGCTGGGAGTTAATCTCCCGGATGACGCGGTCATTGACAGAATCCTTCAGTCGCTTCCACCGAGCTACAAGAGCTTTGTGATGAACTTCAATATGCAGGGGATGGAAAAGACCATTCCTGAAGTATTTGCAATGCTGAAATCAGCAGAGGTAGAAGTCAAAAAGGAACATCAAGTGTTGATGGTGAATAAAACCACTAAGTTCAAGAAAGGCAAGGGTAAGAAAACCTTCAAGAAGGATGGCAAGGGAGTTGCCGCACCCGGCAAGCAAGGTGCCGGGAAGAAGCCAAAGAATGGACCCAAGCCCGAGACTGAGTGCTTTTATTGCAAGGAAAGTGGTCACTGGAAGCGGAAGTGCCCCAAATACTTAGCGGACAAGAAGGCCGGCAAAACGAAAGGTATATGTGATATACATGTAATTGATGTGTACCTTACCAGTACTCGTAGTAGCTCCTGGGTATTTGATACTGGTGCGGTTGCTCACATTTGTAACTCAAAACAGGAGCTGCGGAATAAGCGGAGACTGGCGAAGGACGAGGTAACGATGCGCGTCGGGAATGGTTCCAAGGTCAATGTGATCGCCGTCGGCACGCTACCTCTACATTTACCTTCGGGATTAGTTTTAAACCTTAATAATTGTTATTTAGTGCCAGCTTTGAGCATGAACATTGTATCAGGATCTCGTTTAATTCGAGATGGCTACTCATTTAAATCCGAGAATAATGGTTGTTCTATTTATATGAGAGATATGTTTTATGGTCATGCTCCGATGGTGAATGGTTTATTCTTAATGAATCTCGAGCGTAATGCTACACATGTTCATAGTGTGAGTACCAAAAGATGTAAGATTGATAATGATAGTCCCACATACTTGTGGCACTGCCGCCTTGGTCACATAGGTGTCAAACGCATGAAGAAGCTCCATGCAGATGGACTTTTAGAGTCTCTTGATTACAAATCATTTGACACGTGCGAACCATGCCTCATGGGTAAAATGACCAAGACTCCGTTCTCAGGAACAATGGAGCGAGCAACCAACTTATTGGAAATCATACATACTGATGTGTGCGGTCCAATGAGCGTTGAGGCTCGCGGTGGCTATCGTTATGTTCTCACCCTCACTGATGACTTGAGTAGATATGGGTATGTCTACTTAATGAAACACAAGTCTGAAACCTTTGAAAAGTTCAAGGAATTTCAGAGTGAGGTTGAGAATCAACGTGACAGGAAAATCAAGTTCCTGCGATCAGATCATGGAGGAGAATACTTGAGTCATGAGTTTGGCACACACTTAAGAAAATGTGGAATAGTTTCACAGCTCACGCCGCCTGGAACACCTCAGCGTAATGGTGTGTCCGAACGTCGTAATCGTACTCTATTAGATATGGTGTGATCTATGATGTCTCTTGCCGATTTACCGCTATCCTTTTGGGGGTATGCTTTAGAGACTGCCGCATTCACTTTAAATAGGGCTCCGTCGAAATCCGTTGAGACGACACCGTATGAATTATGGTTTGGGAAGAAACCTAAGCTGTCGTTTCTAAAAGTTTGGGGATGCGAGGCTTATGTCAAGAAACTTCAACCTGAAAAGCTCGAACCCAAATCAGAAAAATGCGTCTTCATAGGATACCCTAAAGAAACTATTGGGTATACCTTCTACCTCAGATCCGAAGGCAAGATCTTTGTTGCCAAGAATGGATCCTTTCTAGAGAAAGAGTTTCTCTCGAAAGAAGTAAGTGGGAGGAAAGTAGAACTTGATGAAGTATTACCTCTTGAACCGGAAAAAGGCGCAACTCAAGAAAATGTTCCTGAGGTGCCTGCACCGACTAGAGAGGAAGTTAATGATGATGATCAAGATACTTCTGATCAAGCTCCTACTGAAATTCGAAGGTCCACAAGGACACGTTCCACACCAGAGTGGTACGGCAACCCTGTCTTGGAAATCATGTTGTTAGACAACGGTGAACCTTCGAACTATGAAGAAGCGATGGCGGGCCCGGATTCCGACAAATGGCTGGAAGCCATGAAATCCGAGATAGGATCCATGTATAAAAACGAAGTATGGACTTTGACTGACTTGCCCGTAGAGCGGTGAGCCATAGAGAATAAATGGATCTTTAAGAAGAAGACAGACGCGGATGGTAATGTGACCATCTATAAAGCTCGGCTTGTCGCTAAGGGTTATCGACAAGTTCAAGGGATTGACTACAATGAGACTTTCTCACCGGTAGCGAAGCTGAAGTCCATCCGAATCATGTTAGCAATTGCCGCATTCTGTGATTATGAAATATGGCAAATGGACGTCAAAACGGCATTCCTTAATGGTTTCCTTAAGGAAGAATTGTATATGATGCAGCCGGAAGGTTTTGTCGATCCTAAGAATGCTAACAAGGTGTGCAAGCTCCAACGCTCGATTTATGGGCTGGTGCAAGCATCTCGGAGTTGGAACATTCACTTTGATGAGATGATCAAAGCGTTTGGGTTTACGCAGACTTATGGAGAAGCCTGCGTTTACAAGAAAGTGAGTGGGAGCTCTGTAGCATTTCTCATATTATATGTAGATGACATACTTTTGATGGGAAATGATATAGAACTTTTGGACAGCATAAAGGCCTACTTGAATAAGAGCTTTTCAATGAAGGACCTTGGAGAAGCTGCTTATATATCAGGCATCAAGATCTACAGAGATAGATCAAGACGCCTCATAGGTCTTTCACAAAGCACATACCTTGATAAGATATTGAAGAAGTTCAATATGGATCAGTCTAAGAAGGGGTTCTTGCCTGTGTTGCGAGGTGTGAAATTGAGCTCAGCTCAATGTCCGACCACGACAGAAGATATAGAAGAGATGAGTGTCATCCCCTATGCATTAGCCATAGGTTCTATTATGTATGCCATGCTGTGTACCAGACCTGATGTAAACCTTGCCGTAAGTTTGGTAGGAAGGTACCAAAGTAATCCCGGCAAGGAACACTGGACAGCGGTCAAGAATATCCTGAAGTACCTGAAAAGGACTAAGGAAATGTTTCTCGTTTATGGAGGTGACGAAGAGCTCGTCGTAAAAGGTTACGTCGACGCTAGCTTAGAAACAGATCTGGATGACTCTAAGTCACAAACCGGATATGTGTATATTTTGAATGGTGGGGCAGTAAGCTGGTGCAGTTGCAAGCAGAGCGTCGTGGTGGGATCTACATGTGAAGCGGAGTACATGGCAGCCTCGGAGGCAGCGCATCAAGCAATTTGGGTGAAGGAGTTCATCACCGACCTAGGAGTCATACCCAATGCGTCGGGGCCAATCAAACTCTTCTATGACAACACTAGAGCTATTGCACTTGCCAAGGAGCCCAGGTTTCACAAGAAGACCAGGCACATCAAGCGTCGCTTCAACTCCATTCGTGAAAATGTTCAAGATGGAGACATAGATATTTGTAAAGTACATACGGACCTGAACGTAGCAGATCCGTTGACTAAACCTCTCCCTAGAGCAAAACATGATCAACACCAGAATTCCATGGGTGTTCGATTCATCACAATGTAACTAGATTATTGACTCTAGTGCAAGTGGGAGACTGTTGGAAATATGCCCTAGAGGCAATAATAAAAGCATTATTATTATATTTCCTTATTCATGATAATTGTCTTTATTCATGCTATAATTGTGTTATCCGGAAATCGTAATACATGTGTGAATAATAGACACCAACATGTCCCTAGTAAGCCTCTAGGTGACTAGCTCGTTGATCAACAGATAGTCATGGTTTCCTGACTATGGACATTGGATTTCATTGATAACGAGATCACATCATTAGGCGAATGATGTGATGGACAAGACCCAATCCTAAACATAGCATAAGATCGTGTAGTTCGTTTGCTAGAGTTTTCCAATGTCAAGTATCTTTTCCTTAGACCATGAGATCGTGTAACTCCCGGATACCATAGGAGTGCTTTGGGTGTGCCAAATGTCACAACGTAACTGGGTGACTATAAAGGTATACTACGGGTATCTCCGAAAGTGTCTGTTGGGTTGACATGGATCAAGACTGGGATTTGTCACTCCGTATGACGGAGAGGTATCACTGGGCCCACTCGGTAATGCATCATCATAATGAGCTCAAAGTGACCAAGTGTCTGGTCACAGGATCATGCATTACGGTACGAGTAAAGTGACTTGCCGGTAACGAGATTGAACGAGGTATTGGGATACCGATGATCGAATCTCGGGCAAGTAACATACCGATTGACGAAGGGAATTGTATACGGGATTGATTGAATCCTCGACATCGTGGTTCATCCGATGAGATCATCGAAGAGCATGTGGGAGCCAACATGGGTATCCAGATCCCGCTGTTGGTTATTGACCGGAGAGCGATCTTGGTCATGTCTACATGTCTCCCGAACCCGTAGGGTCTACACACTTAAGGTTCGGTGACACTAGGGTTGTAGGAATATGTATATGCAGTAACCCGAATGTTGTTCGGAGTCCCGTATGAGATCCCGGACATCACGAGGAGTTCCGGAATGGTCCGGAGGTAAAGAATTATATATAGGAAGTGCTATTTCGGCCATCGGGACAAGTTTCGGGGTCACCGGTATTGTACCGGGACCACCGGAAGGGTCCCGGGGGTCCACCGGGTGGGGCCACCTGCCCCGGGGGCCACATGGTCTGTAGGGGGTGCACCTTGGCCTACATGGGCCAAGGTCACCAGCCCCAAGAGGCCCATGCGCCTAGGGTTCAAGAAGGGAAGAGTCCCAAAGGGGGAAGGCACCCCCTAGGCGCCTTGGGGGGGAGGGATTCCTCCCTTGGCCGCCGCCCCCCTAGGAGATTGGATCTCCTAGGGCCGGCGCCCCCCTGGACTCCCTATATATAGTGGGGAAAGGAGGGCCTCTTATACCACGCCTTTGGTGCCTCCCTCTCCCTCTCCAACACATCCTCCTCCTCCATAGTGCTTAGCGAAGCCCTGCCGGAGTACTGCAGCTCCATCACCACCACGCCGGCATGCCATCTCCCTCAACCTCTCCTTCCCCTTGCTAGATCAAGAAGGAGGAGACGTTACGCTGATCGTACGTGTGTTGAATGCGGAGGTGCCGTCCGTTCGGCGCTAGGATCTCCGGTGATTTGGATCACGTCGAGTACGCCTTCCTCATCCCCGTTCTTTGAACGCTTCCGCGCGTGATCTACAAAGGTATGTAGATGCAATCCAATCACTCATTGCTAGATGAACTCCTAGATGGATCTTGGTGAAACCGTAGGAAATTTTTTGTTTTCTGCAACGTTCCCCAACAGTTACATGTATCTTGAGTCCAAGGTTGCCCGTTGCAACATTTCATCAAATACAAAGGAGACTAACATGCATGCTATTGCATCTCAATGATTGACAGATAATAGCAAATATGTACTCCCTCCGTTCCAAAATAAGTTTCTCAACTTTGTGCAAACTTTAGTATACAAAGTTGTACTACTACTAAAGTTGACACTTATTTTGGAACAGAGGCAGCTAAAGAAAAAAACGATCCATGCAGTCCCTAGCCCTTGAACCGTGAACCTTGACCATGCTTCAATTTGCTGGCAACGTTCGAGCTTCCTAATAAATGAAGTTTGCAACCTTTTGACCATCGGATCATTTTGTGCAGTTTCACCAAAATCGAGATGAGCATCCCTGTGGCAAAGAAATTTAACAAGCGTGATTAGAATAAGATTACTGGGACTAGTTGATGAGACATAAACTCATCACAAATACAGTACGTAGAAGCCAGTAGAGGTATGTGCGGGGCAAAGAAGTATAGAGAAATATCCACAGGGAGTGATGTGGGCAGCTGGAGCAGTGGTGCAAGCCGGCTGTAAAGGGAGTTGTACCTGAGGGACGTAGCTCAACCTTGAGGAGGGCGGCGGGAGGCGGCAACTGCCCACGTCGCGGCAGTGAGCAAGGGACGAAGGCAACCTCACCGGCTTTGTGAGAGAGAACGGCGGGGACCCCTGATCGGGACGTGCTGACAGTGGGTTTTCGCCGTCGATGACAGCCACCGCATCTACACTAAGCATCCACCCCTTCCCCAAGCGGACGTGATCCACCGGGATGTTAGAGATGTGGCCACAGTCGTTTTGTGCGAGAGAGTGTGAAGAGAGCAACCCCAGCAAGCAACCGTGTAGGCTGGCCCATCCTGACTATGTATATAGTGGAGCGGTTTCCTTTTCTTTCCATATGAACCTATCATATTGCGTACGTGCCACTGAAGAAAAAAAACTTTATTTATAAATGACGCATCACCTACTAGTTCTCCTATAACCTTGCGCTTGGCATCTCCAAAATATTAACCTTGCGATTGGCTCTTCGTCTCTTCGGGAAGTCGAGCAATAATGGTAGTGCAGTATATATCGTTCTGGCTATATGAGACCGAATGAATTGCTGCATGTCCACCACGTGGGCGAGGGTCGAGGGGCGAGGGAGAGTGCTACATACGGAGAAAAATGAGTGAATCTACACTCTAAAATACGTCTATATACATCAGTGTTTGGAGTATGTACTAGTAGTTCATATTGAAATCTACTAAAGGACATATATATTCCAAACAATATGATAGTATAATCTCTATAACCAAGGTAGTAGGGACGAGGAGTAAACGGAGGGAGTAGTAAATTTTTCTCCTCGTCCTGCGAGCCACCGTGCGCATGGGCGAGGGAGCGGGCGTAAGGCGTAGTAAGCAAGCTTCACCTCATCCTGCGAGCCACCGCGCCTGTGGGCGGGGGAGACGGCGTATTAAGCAAGCTTCTCCTCGTTCTGCGAGTTGACGGGACACATCAAAAGTACTCCAGTGTATAGACCCTTGCCTCTAAGGTAGGCCCCACATGGTTTGCCTCTTTTTTTAACATAACACGTCAAGTCGCAATTTGTTTGTTCACCCGTGGTAGACGATCCTCCCTCCACCAAGTGGACAACCAGTACACGTGCCAAATTACCACGTGGACTGCCTTTTTCGTACAGAAATGAGCTCCACCGTGTATCCGCGCGGGTGTGGTTGGGAAAGAGACGGGAGTACGTGCGCCGTGCATGCACCTCTTCTCTTCGTGCACGTCCCCCACCTACGTGGGTGTGTGTGAGAGATACAAACCGCGTTCGTGAGTGTTTTTTGTTTTGGGGTGGGGGGTTGATTTCGTGAATTATTTGTGGGAATATGTGTCGATGACATCTCAAACAAAATTTTGCATGCAATATGTGTGAAATGGAGGCCTATCCATATCATACATAGAGGGTCGGGCAATCCATGAGAGGAGAGGGAGGGGTCATAGCTATCGATAGAGTCGAAGAGAGGATCAAGTGGGTGGGTGCGAGATCGATGAAGAGAGCCATCGAAATTGTGTTTGTGTACAAGTCAAAGATATAGGGCGACTGGCCTACCGGAACGTTAGAGGGCACATGTCAAGTTTGTGTGTGGCAGGAGACATGACTAGAGTGCTCGATGTATCGGTGTCTGTGGGGGGAGGGGGTACTGGGAGGGGTAGGCAGAGGCCTAACTATATAGGTAGAACAACTCGTATATGTGTTGAGAAGGAGAGACCCAACTATGTCTTGAGGGAGATCGGTCGACATCCATACATAACTGAAGGACGGGAAATATGATGGGACAGAGAGAGAGAGAGAGAGGAGGGAGAGAGGGAGGGAGAGGGGCAGAGTGCTGGATGGTTGATGGAGTTGCTTCTCGAAGATGGTGGGAGAGGCCTACTAGACAAACTGAGGGTGGAACTGCAATGTTATCAATAAGAGTGGGGATGTGTTTCTGTGAGTGCCTGTGCGTGATAGATCTGTCGGGACGCATCCATGGATGATGAAGGGGAACCATGTGTTTGGTAAGCAAACCTAACTAGATCGGTAGATCAATTGTTGTTTGTCGGAGGAAGGGAGAGACACAACTAATGAGGTAGATCGATTGACGTGTGGGTAAAAACGAGTTATAAGGACCTAGCTAGCTATATGTATAGCGAGAGATCAGTCGGTGTACGTCCATTTGTTAGAGGCAAATAAGGCCCAACGAGACGGATAGACAGAGAGAATGGAGCTAGGAGGTGGTGCGAGAGGCCCAACTACTAGCTAGATAGGGGAGGAGTGTGCGGTTGTGAGAGCGATGAAAAGAGGGGCGAGAGTTTACACGTGTGTCTGACCGTATGAGAGACACGAGGCAAGGACACATAAAGGAGGAGATTGAAGGTGTGTTTGTATGTTGTAGGCAGGCATCGCTGGAGAGGTTTATCGATCGGTGTGTGTCGGAAAGGAGTTGTGGGGACTCTGGGAGAACGACCTAAAGAAAAAAAATGAATGTGCCAGGTGGATAGAATGCCGAGGGAGGGGGAGGGCGAGGAGGGCATGTGCATGCACGAGAGAAAGTTAGTGGTAGCTACAAAGGTTAGAGGATTGTGTGGGTGTAAGAGACTAACAAAGATCATAATTTGATATGAAAGCGAATTCATATATTTGAATAGGAGATCATAGTGTTTTAAACATTGCATGCATGAATATAGCGGTGATACACGTGTTGTGCTCATGTCATACCATAATGTGATAATGCATGGCGTTTGCAACTCACAGCTAAATGCCGAACAATCTAAACCATACTATACATCAAACAATCTCACATTTTATTTGAATTTGTGATAATGTGTGGCATTCGCACTTACAACTAAATATCGAACAATCTAAACAATACTATATATCGAACATTCTCACATTTTATTTGAATTTGTGGTAATGTGTGGTGTTTGCAACTCACATCTAAATACTTGTAGGCGTAGAGGGCGGGGCACCATACATAATGTGATAAACACATTATACATATGAGACATGGTTTAGATTATGAAGATCTAGCTAGAGCTAGAAATGTAATGTGATTTGAAATCAAAATAAAGTGGATTCAAAAAATCTAGTTCGAGTTCATATAGTACACATAGTTCATATGTAACTCGAGACTAATCATGTGGTGTGCTGTGAAGATAATATACAAACGATGGTTTAACTTGACAATAATGATGATTGTAGATCTTATTAAAACAGAGAAACGAATTCAAATGCTTTGACTTCACAACAATCATTACTGTAGATCTTATTCGAATAGAGAAACGAATTCAAATTTAGTTCATATTGAAGCGGTAGTATATACGTTTGGAATGCACTAAAACGTTCATTTGAGTAGTAGGTTGCATGCATTATACACGTAGCGAAATATTTTATTGAACATAACATGAATTCAAAGTTTTGAATGACATTTGTAGGGCGCATTGATTTGGGACAGTACACGTTAGGCTTGTCCGGAAATTTCAACCCGCGCCTTGTTAGACCGAAATATTTAAGATATATCTTTGTCTCGTTGTGCTCCGACAACTCCCTCCATCTCAACCCACGCCTTGCTATTCCGAAATTACAACACGCGCGAAAACTCCCACCTCCTGTGAAATTCCGACACGTGAAATGCCCGTGGTACCCCTGAACCGAAAGAACCGCCTCAAATCGGCGGGGGTACTTTCGTAACTTACCCCACATTTCGGACAAGCGCGTCTCTAAGCCATGGTTCCCCACTGCCATCCCATCCGCCCACCTATTCGTACACCGAGGCCGCGAAAACCCGTGATGAAAGCCCACACCCTGCTCCGTCCGCCACCCAGCCAGAGCCTCTTCCCCGATGATGTCGTCCACAACAACACCTCGACGTCCCTCATCCATAGTACCGGATGAGGATCCGTCGTCGATCTCATCGTCCTGCTGGTTCAACCACCCCGTCCTCCACCTCCAAGGAGCTGCCCCGATGTTCCCCTCGTCTTTCACGCCACCTCCATTCCCACACCGCCGTCTTCACCTGCACCACCGGAAGAGCATCATCATCACCGTTTCCTCGGATGAAGCTGCGGCCTAATCGGCGCCACCAAAGAGGTTGTACACTAATCACCGCATTTTCTTCTTGATTCGATCTCACGGTGCTGCCGGCGCTCGGTCCCGAGCCGACACGGCGCGACTCCATCCACGGCGGCGTCGCCGACCACTTCCTCCACGGCGTCGCTCCCTCGGCGCGACGTCCACATCAGTAGGACCTTCTGCTGCTTTAGCTCTCGCTCGCGCTGCTGCTCTGCTCTTGCTCTCGGTCCCCTGCCTGGTCTGCTCTTGCTATTGCTCTTGCTCGCGCTGCTGCTCTCGCTCTTGTTGTTGCTTGCGATGCTGCTCCGATTTAGCTACACTTCAGTCGACTGAATCGACTTTTGGGTCAGTCGATTTTCAAGGGGTGGGGGGGCTCGCCGGGGTGAAGGAAGAACCAGCCGCAGCGGGGAGGGGGGCTCGCCGGAGAGGTACCCCACTATTTATCTTAGGGTTCAGGATGGGGGCGGTGGTCGCCGGCGGTGGCGGGGCGGTGGCGTGGGGATCGCCGGAGAAAAAGCTCGGCATGGGGGTGGTGGGGAGTGTTTTCGGGGCGGGCGGGGCGGCGCACCGCCGGCCGCGGGCGGCGGGGGGCTGCTGTTTGGCCGGCTCAGGGGGGTGGAGGTTGAAGATGAACCGCAGGCCCTTGATTTCGTATCCAATGGCTGCAAAATCGACTGACCAGAGATGAAAAAGTTAGTCGACCGACGTGTAGCCTCACCTTGCTAGTGCGTTCCGTTTCGACAGCATAATTCAGTTTCGACAGCAAAATTCAGTTTCGACAGTTAAGTTTAGTTTCGATAGTTAAGTTCAGTTTCGACAGTTAAATTCAGTTTCGACAGTTAAGTTCAGAGATGAGCGGCTGATGTATTTTACATCTAGCACTTTGTGGTTATGTATTTTACGTCATGTATTGGAGATGCTATTAGAATTCCACTCAGGTTAACGTTGTTCGTTGTCTCTCTTGTCCTGCTTCAGCCTCGGCGTCGTACAACTCACCGGAGCTGGTCCAACGATGAAACCCTCCATCACAGCGGAGCGGTACCTCGGGCTCCATCTCCAGACGCCTAAGATCTTCTTCCCCTCCTCCGACAGCCAAGTCAGCCGGAGCATCCTCACCGGCAAACCCAATCACACTGAGATCGACATGGCTTCGCCAAAGAGGTTGTACACTTGTTGCATCTCTTTTTTACTCTACATGTTATATATATTGTCTACTGAGCACACGGATTTGTTCCTCTAGTGTCTCCTTGAAAGAAAAAACGTAGGAATTTTAATTTTCACTTGTCCTCCTTTTCAAATTCCTATTCATGAAGCACAAGACTAAGAGATAGTAGCATAATAGCATTATAACCGTACATTTTCTTGTGGTTTGACTTAATCTCACCATGCTTGTTTGCATCCTGTGATCTTTCAATTGTTGTGAATCAAACACCCAGATTGGCAGAAATCCTGTGTTTTTAAATTCTCTGTTTTGCACGTGCATTCCTATCCTATTCTTGTCTATTTCCTATCCCTGCATTGTTGGAATCCTCCAATTCAAACGAGCCCTTACAGAATTACTTCGCTTATAGATAGTTGTCAAAGAAAACCTTGCGTGGTTTGTCCTGCTCCTGCTGCGCCATCGTCCACCCCATCTCAGCTGCTCCAACGACAGAAGGGTCCAGCACAGTAGGGATCCGGCCTCCAGACTGTCTTTCGCCGCCTCAGATCTTTTTCCCCGCCGCTGGTAGCCATGAAAACTGCACTACCATCATCAACCAAGCAGATGACCTCGAGGACTACACGGGTCCGCAAGAGAGGTCGCACTCTTTCGTGTCTGCTTATGTTATGCATCACTTAATATTACATGCTACTTTATCGTCCTGTTCACCGGTTAGACTCTGAGTCAGCTCCAAACTAATGGTCAAACTTGAGTTTTTAAATGGTTGTGGGGTACATATCGGGGCCGCTATCAATAGTATCTATCTACTATCTGGTTAATCTCCGGTGTCTACTATGAGTTTCATGTTGGGTGGGAAACAAACAGTAAAGAAGCCATTATCTGTATTTTTTAACTGAAGCCATTATCTGCCTGCTATTATTGGTTTTGGGTCTATCCACAGGTTGCTACCATCACTCTGGATTTCTGCATGCACTCCTTACATAATCTCACTATGTTTTATTCCTATGCATGACAGTTATTGTAAACAATGGAACTGAACATGTAGAGCAAAAGAGGCGAGCCTTGCATGGCAATAAAATTTCATGCAGACGTCGCTCCATGGTAGGCGCAAAGGCAGCCCCCCTCCACGCATTTCGGATTGTAATCGAGAGGAAGATATCTGTTCTGAGGGGGATTCAGAAGGAGAACACAACTCCTATTTACCCCCTGAGGTCTTCGCTCTAACTTGGCATGCTGATGTTGGTTATATCATGCATATGGTGTCTTGCATTGCTTACTTTATACATCAAATATGTCATCTGGTTAGTTTAGACATCCCTTGTGCGAATGCCATCTGTTTAGTTTATTCATCGTTTATGTGAATTATGCAACGCCATCTTGTTTAGCCAGGCATCATATATGTGAATTTTGCAATGCCATCCTGCTTAGCCAGTCATCTTATATCTAGATTATATCAGGCCATCCTTTTTTGGTTACATATTACATTTGTCAAGAATGTTATTACATTCAACTGCTCTTCATGTGCATCAGCCATTTGACACGGTGATGGCAAATTCTGGAGTGAAAACAAGGTCTTCAGAGCAGATTATGCTATCTGACGAAGCGCATATCTCACTGGTTACGTATAGCTCCTCAGAGGAGGATTCAGAGATAGATGACCAGTCCTATTCCCCCCCGAGGTGTATGCTCTAACTTGGCAGGGTTATGTTGCTCATATCGTGCGTATGGTGTCTCGCATTGCTATGTCATTTGATTAGTTTAGACATGCTTTGTGTGAATGCCACCTGTTCAGTGTCTAATTACCATATATGTGAATTATGCATTTCCATCTTATTGCAAGACATTATATATGTGAATTATACAATGATATCTTGTTGCAAAGGCATTATATATGTGAATTATGCAATGCCATGCTGTTTAGCCAATCATCATGTATGTGAATTATATCATGCTATCATTTTTTTGTATTATGTGTTCCATTTGTCGACAACGTTTGTATATTCAACTACTCTTCCTGTGCATTAGCCATTTGAAGTGGTGATGGAAGTATCTGGGGTGAAAACAAGGTATTCAGAGCAGATAATGCTACCTGCTGAAGCAGACATCTTGCTGGTTACAGAGAGCTCCTCAGAGGAGGATTCAGAGACTGATGACCAGTCCTATTCCCCCCCCCCCGAGGTCTATGCTCAAACTTGGGAGGGTTATATTACCCATGTCATGCATGTTGTCTTGCATTGCTTAGTTTTTACATCATATATGGATTGCCATCTGCTTACTTGCTTACTATATAAATCATATATTTGAATTATATCATGCCATCATGTTTACATAGTACATACACATCATCTATCTGAATTATGGCATGGCAACCCATTTAATAAAGACATCATATAGTTATATCATCTCATCCTATTTAGTGTTTACAGTCATCATATTTTGAATTATGGCATTCTATCCGTGAATGTATGTGAATTATGGCATGCCAACCTATTTAATAAACACATTATATAGTTATGTCATGTCATCCTGTTTACATAGTCTCGTATTTTGAACTATGTCTTTCCATCTTTTTTAGTTAGCTGTCATAATGTGAAATTGTGTCATGCTATCCTGTTTAGTTAGCCATCATATATGTGAAATTGTGTCATGCTATCCTGTTTGGTTAGACAACATAAATATGAATTATTTCATGCCCTCTTTTATTCCCCACTATCCATTGCACCTGTCTATCATACAATGTCTATACTTTCAATTACTTTTCTTGTTTATCAGCCATTTGAATTGGAGAGCGTGATGGCAGTATCTAAGGGAGTAACAACACGGTCTTCAGAAAAGATAGTGCTACCAGTTGATGCAGATAGAACCACGGTTGTACTTGCCCAAGGACCAGATCCACCGCACATAACCCAGACTCTCGCAGATTGTACCCCTACCCAGTTGGACAGAGAACCAGCTACACCCCTTCTAACCCCAACCCCGGCAGATAGTAACCCAGTTCCAGTTGACACAGCACTGTCTCCACCACAGAGCACCCAAACATGAGCAATTAGTAAGGGAACTGCAGTGCCCAAAGCATGAGGACCACCACTCCGAATCCCAACTCAACGCTTAAAGGAGAAGAATATTTGTTCTAAGGTCAGGTTCTGTAGCTATGGTTCATACTCCTTAGCTCTTGCATGACTGTATTTACTCATACCAACTATTTTCAAATTTGAAGGATGGAATTGAAACTCCAATGGTGCAACAGGTATGTTTTAAACCTGTTTCTTTAACTGGTTTGCTATTGTAACCTGCTCTATGTTGATTTCAGTTTCAATTGAATAAACAGTTATGTTCTCATGTCATGCACATTACAAGTGTTGTTATTGTTCTATAGTTACGCACACTTATATTCTGTCTATTCTGCTTTGTCTTGAACAAATATTATTTGAACTATGTCTCTATCTTGATTTGGCAACAAAAACTAGAATGATATAGACCATAAAGTGACCATGGTACATAGATATATGTTTGTTTCATGCTGTTTCTTGTCCACTTTACTACTGAACTCATTTACCAAAATGAGTTTCTTATACAACATGGTAAACATGTGATGTGTCTGCTTGTTTCTCTTTTAGAACGCGGACAAAATATTGGAGAATAGTACCACGTTATCCAATGGTAAAGGAAGTAATGCAGATAAGGTTCAAGATAGTGAGACATCCCTGTTGGTCTCCAAGAAAGCTGATAAAAACTATCTTGACGACAGTGAGGGAACCCAAAAGTCCTGTCTTGATGTAGTGTTCGAGTTACTGGCCACTACTGCTGGCACAAGCTCTTCGAACTCGCTGCCTGAATCAGTTCATCTTCTTGAGTCTCAACTTCAAGTTGAAAGACATCGATTAGATGTGCTGCGACAGGAAGCTGAAGGACTGAGGAAGTCCCTGCAGAATTCAAATGCATATTTTCTCGTGCAACAGCAAGCGCTGGAGGATTTAAGCGCCAAACAAGAGAAAGTTAATAAGCTTGCTAAGCATCTTGCCAGCATTATGGGTACCCAGGATATTGTTTCTTGAGATCTTCTGAAGTGGTTTCAGTTCTGGATTTGTTTTGCTGCGGCGTTTATTTGCGCTGGTCGCCAACTTTGACAACCAGTGTATATGATATGCTGCTTTGTTCCCTATATTTGCACTGGTGGCGAACTTTGATGCCCAGTGGATGTAATATGTGTAATAGTCGTGATAGCCTAGCGTTAGTTGCTTGCTTATTTATTTCCTTGTTGTCTTGTTTATTTGTTTGCTTGTAGTCATTGCAGTTCTTTTTCCGCGGTTAGCTAGTGGCTGCAATAACCTATTTTTTAAAACTAGGCCACAATAACCATGGGCTAATATTTACTGTAGTGACACTGGGCCTCCTACTGGCCGTAGAAACAGTGGGTCTTCTATGGGCCGTAGAAACAATGGGCCTTCTACGGGCCGTAGAAACAATGGGCCTTCTACGGGCCGTATAATCGATTGGCCAAACATGGGCCAAACAGACCGCATTATGGCCGTAAACGGGATAGAGTTGGAATCGTCCATTCATGGGCCGACCATAACGGGCCATCGTTAATAGGCCGTATTTGATGACGCTATGAAATCAGCCCAACGTATTAACGGACCACAAACGGGCTGACTGTAACCACGGGATGAATTTGGCCCACAAGCAGAAAATGACAGTAACGGGCCGTAAGTAAACGAATGCTGGAAATGAGCCCAAGAATAAATGGGCTCTGAGAAGGCCGAAAGATAACATGGGCTGGAAACGGCCCAACGGAATAACGGGCCGTTAATGGGTATAAAGTGATACACTATTCATTACGGGCCAGTTTCACCACGGGCCGTTAATGGGTGTAAAGTGATACACTATTCATTACGGGCCAGTTTCACCACGGGCCGTTAGTAGGCCAAGAGTTACATAGGGCCTCATATGGGCCGAAAGACGTCATGGGCCATACATGGGCCATAAGTGAAAACGGGCTGGAATCATATTGGATGGCCCAGATGACGCTACTGGGCCTAATTCGGATAGGGCGTAATGGGCCTTGGGTTAGCGGGCTGTAAATGGGCTATATTCGAATAGGCCGTTAACAGGCTTTCCATGGGTCGGCCCGCCAGCTTTTGACCAAGTCAAACGGGCCGACCTTTTCACATGAATGGGCCTCTGTTGGGCCGTGCCACGTGTCGACGTATCATAGGCGCCTATCTGACCCACTAACGAGCTGACACGTGTTTCGTCCATCCAATAAGAATTTTACACGTGGAAATTTCCCATTGGTCGGGGCTGTTAACGGGTTATCGGATCCAAAACCCGACCCGACAGCTTAACGGCGTTCCGTTACGGCGGATGCCACGTGTTGGTCACCCTTGACGAAAGCACTTCTGTGACGCGTGATTTATCGTCATGGAAGTGGACACTTCCGTGATGATAATTTTGGTAATGTCATGGAACACTTCTACAACAGCACAGGTATGACTATCTTGATTCCGTCATAAATTTGTCATGGATGTACATGCATGAAAAAAGCGACCTACTGTGACAAACACGTATTATCACGGAAGTGTATTTTTTTGTAGTGCAAGCAAGTTGGATGCACACCCACTTAGTTTCTTTTGTTGAGCTTTCATATATTTATAGCTCTAGTGCATCCGTTGCATGGCAATCCGTACTCCTTGCATTAACATCAATCGATGGGCATCTCCATAGCTCATTGATTAGCCTCGTTGATGTGAGACTTTCTCCCTTTTTGTCTTCTCCACATAACCCCCATCATTATATTCTATTCCACCCATGGTGCTATATCCATGGCTCACGCTCATGTATTGTGTGAAGGTTGAAAAAGTTTGAGATTACTAAAGTATGAAACAATTTCATGGCTTGTCATCGGGGTTGTGCATGATGAGAGCATTCTTGTGTGACGAAAATGGAGCATGACTAAACTATATGGTTTTGTAGGAATGAACTTTCTTTGGCCATGTTATTTTGAGGAGACATAATTGCTTAGTTAGTATGCTTGAAGTATTATTATTTTTATGTCAATATTGAACTTTTATCTTGAATCTTTCGGATCTGAATATTCATACCACAATTAAGAAGAATTACATTGAAATTATGCCAAGTAGCATTCCACATCAAAAATTCTGTTTTTATCATTTACCTACTCGAGGACGAGCAGGAATTAAGCTTGGGGATGCTTGATACGTCTCCAACGTATCTATAATTTTTTATTGTTCCATGCTATATTATATTCTGTTTTGGACATTATTGGGATTTATCATACACTTTTATATTATTTTTGGGACTAACCTATTAACTGGAGGCCTAGCCCAGAATTGCTGTTTTTTTGCCTATTTCAGAGTTTCGCAGAAAAAGAATATCAAACGGAGTCCAAACGGAATGAAACCTTCGGAAATGTGATTTTCGGAACGAACGTGATCCAGAGGACTTGGACCCTATGTCAAGACATCAACCAGGAGGGCACGAGGTAGGGGGGCGTGCCTACCCCCCAAGGCGCGCCCTCCACCCTCGTGGGCCCCCTGTTGCTCCACCGACGTACTCCTTCCTCCTATATATACCTACGTACCCCCAAACTACCAGATACGGAGTCAAAAACCTAATTCCACCGCCGCAACCTTCTGTACCCGTGAGATCCCATCTTGTGGCCTATTCCGGAGCTCCGCCGGAGGGGACATCGATCACGGAGGGCTTCTACATCAACACCATAGCCTCTCCGATGATGTGTGAGTACTTTACCTCAAACCTTCAGGTCCATAGTTATTAGCTAGATGGCTTCTTCTCTCTTTTTGGATCTCAATACAATGTTCTCCCCCTCTCTCGTGGAGATCTATTTGATGTAATCTTTTTTTGCGGTGTGTTTGTTGAGACCGATGAATTGTGGGTTTATGATCAAGTTTATCTATGAACAATATTTGAATCTTCTCTGAATTCTTTTATGTATGATTGGTTATCTTTGCAAGTCTCTTCGAATTATCAGTTTGGTTTGGCCTACTAGGTTGATCTTTCTTGCAATGGGAGAAGTGCTTAGCTTTGGGTTCAATCTTGCGGTGTCCTTTCCCAGTGACAGTAGGGGCAGCAAGGCACGTATTGTATTGTTGCCATCGAGGATAACAAGATGGGGTTTATATCACATTGCATGAGTTTATCCCTCTACATCATGTCATCTTACTTAAGGTGTTACTCTGTTCTTATGAACTTAAAACTCTAGATGCATGATGGATAGCGGTCGATGTGTTGAGTAATAGTAGTAGATGCAGGCAGGAGTCGGTCTACTTGTCTCGGACGTGATGCCTATATACATGATCATACCTAGATATTCTCATAACTATGATCAATTCTATCAATTGCTCAACAGTAATTTGTTCACCCACCGTAATACTTATGCTCTTGAGAGAAGCCACTAGTGAAACCTATGGCCCCCGGGTCTATTTTCCATCATATTAATCTCCCGACAACAAGCTATTTGTGATGCCGTTTTTATTTTACTTTCTTTACTTTGCATCTTTATCATAAAAATACCAAAAATATTATCTTATCATATCTATCAGATCTCACTCTCGTAAGTGACCGTGTAGGGATTGACAACCCCTTATCGCGTTGGTTGCGAGGATTTATTTGTTTGTGTAGGTGCGAGGGACTCGTGCGTGGCCTCCTACTGGATTGATACCTTGGTTCTCAAAAGCTGAGGGAAATACTTACGCTACTTTGCTACATCACCCTTTCCTCTTCAAGGTAAAACCAACACAGTGCTCAAGAGGTAGCAGTGCACCTGTCGGTGTCAAAACCGGCGGATCTCGGGTAGGGGGTCCCGAACTGTGCGTCTAGGCTGATGGTAACAGGAGACAAGGGACACAATGTTTTTACCCAGGTTCGGGCCTTCTCGATGGAGGCAAAACCCTACTCCTGCTTGATTACTATTGATGATATGGGTAGTACAAGAGTAGATCTACCACGAGATCAGAGAGGCTAAACCCTAGAAGCTAGCCTATGGTATGATTGTTGTTCGTCCTATGGACTAAAACCCTCTGGTTTATATAGACACCAGAGAGGGCTAGGGTTACACAGAGTCGGTTACAATGGGAGGAGATCTACATATCCGTATTGCCAAGCTTGCCTTCCATGCCAAGGAAAGTCCCGTCTGGACACGGGACGAAGTCTTCAATCTTGTATCTTCATAGTCCAACAGTCCGGCCAAAGGTTATAGCCCGGCTGTCCGGATACCCCCTAATCCAGGACTCCCTCGGTAGCCCCTGAACCAGGCTTCAATGACGATGAGTCCGGCGCGCAGATTGTCTTCGGCATTGCAAGGCGGGTTCTTCTCCAAATTCCGTGTACCTGTTAAATAGTGTCCGGCTTCTCGTGAATGTTGCGCTCCTTGGCTTCCACACCCAATAATGGCCACCTTCCATGTGTTGAGCGAATGCGAAGAGCCAGGGTGTTTTTACATTTACCCCCTAGCTATGTAAATGAGCTGCCTATTAAAGAGACGAGGATTCAGATCCAAATCACACCATCCTCCCTTAGCGAGTATTCATCGGAGCACATCTGACAGAGATCCATTCCATCATGGCCGGTCGACGCAGCTCCTCCTCTCGCCCTCCCAGCCCCCAGCCTGGAGATTGGGAGAGATGTTCCGTCCCGCACAGCAAGCTAGTGACGCTTCAGACCAAGGGATTTCTTACCCCAGCATACATGGTCCCAGTTCGAGCCGGGCTCGCCACCTATAATGGCGGAGAGCAAGCGGAGAGCCTTCCCAATCCCTCCAAGGGAGAGCGGGTATGCCTTGTCCCTCATTTGATAAGAGGGCTCAGATTTCCAATTCATCCGTTTCTCCGGGGGCTCCTGGAGTTCTATGGCCTCCAGCTGCACAACCTTACGCCAGCCTCCATATTGCATATCGCGGGCTTCGTAGCCCTTTGTGAGCTGTTTTTGGGCTGCGAGGCTCATTTCGCGCTGTGGAAGAAGCTGTTCTGCCTCGTGCCCCGTTCTCAGAAGGGGTCAGTATATCAAGTGGGCGGAGCTGAAGTGTGGCGCATCGCCAGGACCGGATACCTATCCGGAACCCCAAAGAAGACGTCCGAGGACTGGCCTTCCGAATGGTTTTATGTAGAAGACGTCCCCCTCCCAGATCCTATTCGGATCGGCCTTCCTGAGTTCGTCAATGCTCCTTTGAAGAAGCTCCTGAGCTGGTGCCCACGGAGCCCCCAGGAGGAAGACGACAGGGACGTTCTTTTCCTGATGAGCCGGATAAGGTCGCTAGCTCAATCCGGATTGACCATGATCGAGGTCACGGCCACATGCATTATGCGGGGGGTGCAGCCACTTCAATATAGATGCCACCCCATGTGGGATCTTAACGGGGAGGATGACGCCACCCGCTATGGCCGTAAGGGGCCGGAATCGGTTGCCGCTCTAGCAAAGATCTTGTCCACTTTGTACAAGGGAGAAGAGGAGGAATTCCTCCGCATCAATCCACAGGGCGGATTTTCTATGTACAATCCTCCGAACTGGGTACGTTGATACTTCTTCTTGCCCATCCGTTCCATATTCCCATAGTTAAGTAGTTCATCTTGCGCAGGAGCTGCGTAAGGCCGTGAGGGAGATAAACAACCGTCCTCCACAACCCGAGGATCCAGAACGGTCCCTCGACCGGGCCTCCCAGGAGGATCCAGACATATCTGTGGAGCTAATTGATGGGGTATTTCATCAATTGAGCAATGACAATATCTTGGTGGCCATTACGGCCGATTATCCTGGGCTACTCCCAGCCTCGTAGGTAACTGAGAACGAAGTCCCAGCACTTTGAAAAGGATTCGTCCTTGTGTATTTTTTATTACCGTATACCGACGGTGTTTTGCAGGGGAGGCCCTCGAGGCGGAATATCGAGCCTGCGGCGACTAGCCAACAAGGGGCCGTGAGGCCAAGCAGGATAAAAAGACGTGCGGTCCGGAGTGATACACCGGCACAACGGTATGGCGCGCCATCTTATTCCAAGATATTATTCTCAGAGGCATACTAACGCCCGTGCTCTCTTTAGGAAAAAGAGCGCTCGCTGGACTATATCCGGAGAGGTTGCCAATCGCGCCTCCACTAGCCAGGCTCCAAGGCCGGGTCCAGAAGCGGAGGCGAACACGAGGCGCGCACTGGACGCTCCTCTGACAGAGGATGCGGACAGGCTGTCCGCCACCAATTCCGAGGTGGAGAGTGCCATGAACCATAGGCGTCGCCGAACAGTTCTTCGCGACGCTTGTTTCTCCCAAGAGGCAATGGATGCCTTCAACTCGGGAGATGCGTACCTCCCTGCTGCTCAAAATGGTCTAGCCAGAGCCACAGAGCAGTATGTAAAGGACATACATGTAAAGGACATACGGGTGAGAAAATTTGGTGATTATATATACCAGTAGCCCCTGAGACTTGAAACAGTTAGAATAACTGATTTAAGGATCATTTTTTATGCAGGTTCTTACAGAAAAGAATACCCAACTGTCCCATGAGCTAGAAGAGTGCAAAGCCCAACTTGAGGCCATACTAGCCGTAACAGGGGAGCCCAAGGAGACCCCCTCTGGTACTATATGCTTCTAATGATAAGTATCATCTAAAGTGCAGCGTGTATGCAAATCTGATAATAGCATTGCAGATGGCGCCGGAGTAGATCCAGAGAAGCAACAACTCCTGCGCCGGCTAAAGGCCGGCGAGAGCGTGCTTACAAAGGTGAGGCAGGAGAAGAATGATCTCCTAGATGCCAACACCCAGCTGGGCGTGGAACTAAAGGATGTTCGTGCCCAACTATCGGACTCCGTGAAGGAGAATCGGCGGCTTCGACGCGACATTTTTAGTAAGTGCTTGAACGAACTTCGAAAAAGAGTTCAGCGAGGAAGTTGATTGACAGAGTTATGTCTGTAGGTATGCTAACAGGGCGTCCGGCAGAGGAAATGCCCGGTTCTACGGGTGACCTTCTTCCCGAGCTCTCACAACTGCACGAACGAGTTCGGCAGGTGATGCAAGGCGTCGCCCAGGCCTTGTGGCCATCCGTCTCCGTGCCCGAAGGACTTGGAGATCTTGCGGAGAATCTGAAGGGAGCGCGGCGGCGCTTTCGAATATGGAAGATATCGGCCTGCCGTCAAGGTGCCAGGGAAGCCTGGGCCATGGTGAAGACATGGTACACGAAGGCTGAGCCAAACCACATGGCCGAGGTCGGACTTGTGGGGCCCGATGGGAATGAGATCCCTGTGAGCTTAGTATACGGTCAAGTAGAATTGGCCGCAAAGTATTCCCAACAGGACTGTAGACTAGACATCCTATTGGATGGTATTGAAGAGGAATTCAACCAGTCAAATTGACTATGTAATTTAAAGTGACATGTATAATGCCTTCTAGCCGGATTGTAGATCGTTTGTCGTGGCGGACCATTTCGCTTCAACCTCGGGACCCGATGGTCCGGAGTGTATCCGAATACCCTCTCGGTTATGTAAGAACCGGGGCATGCATGGAGACCAGGCGTAGGGGTCATTAGTGCTTGAACAGACAAGTGCCCAACTAGTTATGCTATATTACATGGTTAGTAAGAAACATCTTCCAGGGAGAATAGTTCCGTTAGGGGTTCCTTTCCCTGGGAGGCATGCCCTAAAGTGCATGTCCGGACTGCGAGAAGAGACGCAGAAAAAAAACATCTAGGGGCGCATAAGTAAAAAGTGTAAAATCATCTTTAGTTCACCGACCGAATATTCCCTTAAGAACACTAGCTTTCGGCTTCACCCAATCTGAGGTACACATCCGGCTGACCCGGCAGTAACAATCGCAAAGGTGCTCCCCTTATGCCCTAGCCAAATTAATGGGAACGTAGGGCATAAGTACAAGAGCCAGGCAACCCAGCTTGGCCAAAACTTAAGTCATATCGATGCATATAATGGTGAATAAAGGGTACATGCGGAAGTATAACACATGTGTTGGGCATGAAGCCTGTATGAATAAGCTTCTATAAAAGAAGCCCCGAGGTATAATGAGCGTGGATAGCGCGTCAGTTGTGTGCGAACAAGGCACAGATAGGCCCTTAAAGTCTGTGAGAGAAAAGAAGGGGAGAAGGAGAGAAATATAAGACAGATAGCGTATAAAAAATGGACAGAGGAAGGAGACGAACACAGAGTCCGGCACTAGGCATAGAATCTTCGGAGTCGGGCTGTGTTCCATGTGTTCGGCTCGAGTCGATTATCCGATGCATCCCACAGACGGTACGCTCCACCAGTCAGGACTTGGTCAATAATGAAGGGACCTTCCCACTTGGGCTTGAGTTTGTCCTTTTTCTTATCCAGCAGGCGTAGAACTAGCTCGCCAACATTGTAAGTTTTGGCCCGTACTTCTCTGCTTTTGTATCTTCGAGCCTGCTGTTGATAGAATGCGGAACGGGCTTTTGCCACGTCACGCTCCTCCTCCAAGGCGTCCAAACTGTCCTGTCGATCGAGCTCGGCTTCTCTTTATTCGTACATGCGCACTCGAGGTGAGTCATGTATTTTGTCGCAGGGCAGAACTGCCTCTGCGCCGTATACCATGAAGAATGGTGTGTATCGGGTAGTGCGGTTCGGCATGGTCCGCAGCCCCCAGAGTACGGAGTCGAGCTCCTCTACCCAGTGCATGTTAGATTCCTTGAGGGACCGCACTAACCTGGGTTTGATGCCGCTCATGATTAGACCATTTGCTCGCTCGACCTGACCGTTAGTTTGTGGGTGATAGACTGAATCATAGTCGGGCTTGATGCCCATGTTTTTGCACCAGAGTTTTACCTCGTCGGCCGTAAAGTTTGTGTCGTTATCAGTAATGATGCTGTGGGGGACGCCATAACGGTGTACGACCCCGGCTATGAAGTCTATCACCAGTCCGGATTCGGCCGTTTTAACAGGCTTAGCCTCTATCCATTTGGTGAACTTGTCCACCATGACCAGTAAGTATTTTTGCTTGTGGGTTCCTCCTTTAAGGGGTCCAACCATGTCAAGCCCCCAGACCATGAAGGGCCAGGTGATGGGAATAGTTTGGAGGGCGGTAGGTGGCATATGGCTTTGGTTAGCAAAAAGCTGGCAACCAACGCATCGTTGGACTAAGTCCTGAGCGTCTGCCCGGGCCGTCGGCCGATAGAAGCCTGTACGGAAGGCATTGCTTACAAGGGCCCGGGCTGCAGCGTGGTGACCGCCGAGTCCGGCATGAATTTCAGCCAGAAGATTCCGACCTTCCTCTTTGGAGATGCACCTTTGAAGGACTCCAGTGGTGCTTTTCTTATAAAGCTCTCCCTCATGGACTTTATGGGCTTTAGATCGCCGCACTATGCAGCGTGCCTCGTTTTGGTCCTCAGGAAGTTCCTGCCTAGTTAGGTAGGCTAGGAATGGTTCTGTCCACGGGGCGATGACTGCCATTATTACATGGGCTGAAGATGTTATTTCGTTGGCAGAGCCTCCAATTATGCCAGAATGTTCTGTGTCGGGCAGTGCGGTTGGGTCCGGGCTGTTATTTCCGGGTTCCCCTTCCCATACTACGGATGGCTTGAACAGCCTCTCCAAGAAGATGTTGGGAGGGACGACATCGCGTTTTGCGCCGATGCGTGCCAGGACATCTCCTGCCTGATTGTTTTCCCGGGCTATATGGTGAAATTCGAGCCCCTCGAACCGAGCTAACATTTTTAGGACGGCGTTGCGATAAGCTGCCATTTTCGGATCCTTGGCATCAAAGTCTCCATTTATTTGGGATATTGTGAGGTTCGAATCCCTGCGCACCTCTAGGCGTTGAATGCCCATGGATACTGCCATTCGGAAACCATGTAGAAGGGCCTCATATTCGGCTGCATTGTTGGAGTCCGTATACATTATCTGGAGTACTTATTGAACTGTATCTCCTGTTGGGGACGTCAAAATTACGCCAGCCCCCAGACCAGCCAACATTTTGGAGCCGTTGAAGTGCATGATCCAGTTGGAATATGTGCCGTACTCTTTAGGGAGTTCGGCTTCCGTCCATTCGGCGACGATGTCGGCCAAAACTTGCGACTTAATAGCTCGCCGTGGCTTGTAAGTTATGTCGAACAGGAGGAGCTCAATGGCCCATTTGGCAATCCAGCCCGTCGTGTCACGGTTGTTTATAATATCGTTAAGTGGTACTTCCGAGGCTACCGTTATCGAACACTCTTGAAAGTAGTGTCGCAGCTTTCGGGATGCCATAAATACCGCGTACGCTATCTTTTGATAATGCGGGTACCGTGACTTGCATGGAGTAAGGACAGTGGACACATAGTAAACCGGCTTTTGAAGGGGGAATTTGTGTCCGTCCGTTTCTCGTTCGACGATGAGCACTGCGCTTACAACTTGATGAGTTGCCGCAATGTATAATAGCATTGGTTCGCCAATGTTTGGCGCTGCCAGGACTGGGTTTGTTGCCAATATGGCTTTTATTTCGTCGAGTCCGGCCGTGGCGGCATCCGTCCACTCGAAGTGTTCGGTGCGCCGGAGGAGGCGATAAAGGGGTAATGCCTTTTCTCCCAGGCGGAAGATAAAGCGGCTTAGAGCCGCCACGCATCCGGTCAATTTTTGTATTTGTTTGAGGTCCTTTGGGATATCAAATTGTGATAGAGCTCGGACCTTGGCCGGATTTGCTTCAATTCCTCTACCGGATACAATGAAGCCCAAGAGCTTTCCGGCTGGTATGCCGCAAACGCATTTTTCCGGGTTGAGCTTGATGTCGTATGTTTGGAGGTTATCGAATGTGAGCCTCAAGTCGTCTACTAGAGATTCGACATGCTTGGTTTTAACGACCACGTCATCTACGTATGCCTCCACTGTTTTGCCGATCTGGTTTGTCAGACATGTCTGAATCATGCGCTGATATGTTGCGCCGGCGTTTTTGAGCCCGAAGGGCATTGTGTTGAAGCAGAATGGGCCGTATGGTGTGATGAATGCCGTTGCGGCTTGGTCTGGCTCTGCCATCTTAATTTGATGGTAGCCGGAGTATGCGTCAAGGAAACACAATGAATCGTGTCCTACGGTAGCATCGATAATTTGATCGATGTAGGGGAGGGGGAAGGGATCCTTTGGGCAAGCCTTGTTGAGGTCCTTAGAATCGACGCACAAGCGCCAGGATTTGTCCTTCTTTGGTACCATCACCAGGTTTGCTAGCCAGTCTGGATGTTTTATGTCTCTGATGAATCCGGCCTCCAATAGCTTGGCTAGTTCCTCTCCCATGGCTTGTCTCTTAGGTTCGGAGAAACGCCGAAGAGCCTGCTTGACTGGCTTGAATCCTTTTAGGATATTTAGGCTATGCTCGGCCAGCCTGCGTGGGATTCCTGGCATGTCTGAAGGGTGCCAGGCAAAAATGTCCCAGTTCTCGCGTAGGAACTCTCGTAGTGTGGCGTCTACATCAGGGTTTAATTGTGCCCCGATGGAAGCTGTTTTTGTGGGGTCCGTTGGATGGACTTGGAATTTGACTATTTCGTCCGCTGGTTTAAAGGAGGTGGACTTGGATCTTTTATCGAGTATCACGTCATCCCTGTTCACCGTGGAGCATAGCACAGTCAGTTCCTCGGCCGCTAGGGCTTCGGATAGTGCCTCGAGGGCCAGTGCGGCTGTCTTATTTTCGGCGCGGAGTGCTATGTCCGGATCACTAGCAAGAGTGATGATTCCGTTGGGCCCGGGCATTTTGAGCTTCATGTACCCGTAATGGGGTATGGCTTGGAAGATTGTAAACGCCTCCCGCCCTAATAGAGCGTGGTATCCGCTACTGAACGGGGCCACTTGGAACGTGACCTCTTCGGACCTGTAATTATCCGGTGTGCCGAACACCACATCTAGTGTGATTTTTCCTATACAGCGCGCTTCCCGACTGGGGATTATTCCTCTAAAGGTTTTGCTGCTTCGCTTAATGCGGTTCCAGTCTATTTCCATTTTTCAAAGGGTTTCCTCATAAATGAGGTTCAATCCGCTGCCACCGTCCATGAGTACCTTGGTGAGTCGAAAGCCATCCACTATTGGACTGAGGACCAATGCGGCTGGTGCTCGGGCTGTTCGGAATTTAGGTTCGTCACTGGCATTAAAAGTAATAGCCGTGCACTCCATGGGTTTATTGTTGCCACGTGGTAGACTTCGGCAAGGCTGCGGAGTGTTCGTTTTCGCATATTATTTGATGCGAAAGTCTCGAAGACTGTGAATACCGTACTCGTATCCCTGGGCAGGTGCTCTGTGGCTTATGGGGTTAGAAGATCTTCGCCACTTTTGGCCACCTGCCGGAGTATCCAACATGCTCTAAGGCTATGAGTTGGTGTGGCGCCCTCTGCACTGTGAATTTTACAGGGTCCATTGAGTCATCCCTCCAGTACGGTTCCATGCCCTGTAGAGGGTTTTTGCTTTTTGGTGTTTAACCCGGGTGTCTGGCGATAATGCACCCTTTTATTTCAGACTGGGTTTGTATTCAGGGCCGGATTGTCCAAAAATGTTATTTCGGTTTTCCAGCGCTTTCCATCGCACAGTACTTTTGTACTATGGACGCCAAGTCGGCGAAGCATGTAATTTCACGGCGACTTATGGCGTTGAGGATTCCCTTGTTCGTGCAATTATTGCAGAAGAATGAAATTGCGTCTTCCTCACGGCAGTTATTTATCCTGTTCATGACCAGAAGGAATCTGGCCCAGTACTGGTGTATTGTTTCTATGGGCTCTTGCCTAATTTGGGATAGATCGCTTATGTTTGGGTGGGTGGGTGGAATTGAATCCGAAACCTCACCCAATCTGAGACTCAGGGGCCAAGGAGTTTCCGAACTCGGAAGTTTGGATTCTTGGATGTTGTCCAATGAATCTAGCCCGCTGCCTGACTCTAGGTTCAGGGCTTGAGTGACGTCCTCCCCTCCGGGGGTATCCGGCTTGGAGGGATCGGGAATCCGGACATAGCTAGTCCTTAAGATGGATGAAGGGTCGCCGCATTGTTCCTCCACCACTGCAACGTGATGGGTGACCTGGGGAGAGTTAATCTCTCTCAGATCGGGTTTAGGCCCAATCTGATCATAGTCTGTAGCGACTCCCAGGGCGGCGATGCGATCCAAGAGCTCGTTTAGGGAAGAGAGCTCCATTGGATCTAACTGCTCGACGAGTCCTGAGTTGACATGAAGATTGCTTTTGATGACCCGAGAAGTCATCGTCGGCGCAGCGGCCGAACATGTGGTCATAAGAAAACCACCTAGCCGGAGAGTTTGGCCGACAGCCAAAGCTCCCTTAGCAACAGTTTCGTCTTTAAAGACGGGATGAGGCATCCTTCCTGATGGCGACGGCACAGCGGAACTCTCAATGAAAGCACCAATGTCGGTGTCAAAACCGGCGGATCTCGGGTAGGGGGTCCCGAACTGTGCGTCTAGGCGGATGGTAACAGGAGACAAGGGACACAATGTTTTTAGCCAGGTCCGGGCCCTCTCGATGGAGGTAAAACCCTACTCCTCCTAGATTAATATTGATGATATGGGTAGTACAAGAGTAGATCTACCACGAGATCAGAGAGGCTAAACCCTAGAAGCTAGCCTATAGTATGATTGTTGTTCGTCCTATGGACTAAAACCCTCCGGTTTATATAGACACCGGAGAGGGCTAGGGTTACACAGAGTCGGTTACAATGGGAGGAGATCTACATATCCGTATTGCCAAGCTTGCCTTCCACGCCAAGGAAAGTCCCGTTCAGACATGGGACAAAGTCTTCAATCTTGTATCTTCATAGTCCAACAGTCCGGCCAAAGGTTATAGTCCGGCTGTCTGGATACCCCCTAATCCAGGACTCCCTCAGCACCCCTGCAGGGAAGTTTATCTATTCGAATAGCCATGTCCCTCGGTAAAAGGACGACCCGGAGTTGTACCTTGACCTTATGACAACTAGAACCGGATACTTAATAAAACACACCCTTCCAAGTGCCAGATACAACCCGGTGATCGCTCTCTAACAGGGCGACAAGGAGAGGATCGCCGGGTAGGATTATGCTATACGATGCTACTTGGTGAACTTACCAACTACTCTCTTCTACATGCTGCAAGATGGAGGCTGCCAGAAGCGTAGTCTTCAGTAGGATTAGCTATCCCCCTCTTATTCTGGCATTCTGTAGTTCAGTCCACCGATATGGCCCCTTTACACATATACCCATGCATATGTAGTATAGATCCTTGCTTGCGAGTACTTTGGATGAGTACCCATGATTGCTTTGCTCCCCCTTTCCCCCCTTTTCCTTTCTTCCTGGTTGTCGCAACCAGATGTTGGAGCCCAGGAGCCAGACGCCACCATCAACGACGACTCCTACTACAACGGGGGTGCCTACTACTACGTACAGGCCGCTGACGACGACCAGGAGTAGTTTAGGTGGATCCCAGGCAGGAGGCCTGCGCCTCTTTCGATCTGTATCCCAGTTTGTGCTAGCCTTCTTAAGGAAAACTTGTTTACTTATGTCTGTACTCAGATATTGCTGCTTCCGCTGACTCGTCTATGATCAAGCAATTGTGTTCGAGCCCTCGAGGCCCCTGGCTTGTATTATGATGCTTGTATGACTTATTTTATTTTTAGAGTTGTGTTGTGATATCTTCCCGTGAGTCCCTGATCTTGATCGTACACGTTTGCATGTATGATTAGTGTACGATTGAATCGGGGGCTTCACAAGTTGGTATCAGAGCCGACTGCCTGTAGGAATCCCCCTTCCACACTCCTTGGCCGAAGTCGAGTCTAGACATTGCAAAAACTTTTACTAACATGGTTGTGTGTCTTACGGGCCCACGTCACCATTGGGTGGTACTAGGATCTTTTACTCCTCGATCTTTACTCTGGGACTCTGAACTCTCTTCTACTCGGGTTAAATGAATTTACAACTCTAACACTAGGATCCCGTGCCTACATTCACCCCAAAGTTGGATAAGCCATAGTTATTCCTTAGAATAGTATTTTGAACAATACTCACACTGTCATTTGACTCCTTTGAAACATCTTTGCTTTCAGATGGAACCCATGAGGCAGGTCGTGCGCCACACGACGGACATGGGTGTCCCAGGTTCACCTGCTGTGCTAGCTGAGATGATGACCTATCTGGGTTATCGCTGGCACCCTGAGTACACCATCTATGAGGAGTACCAGGAATTTAACCAGGAGCAATATCGTGCCATCGTACACCTCTACTCTCGGGAGTATGACTCCACTACTGTGCTACGCACTGCTCATGGTGTTGGAGTGACCATCGATATGGCAGTTCATGATGTTGCTTATGCTGCCCTGACACGTCTTCGTGGAGAGTATCGGGAGCTGGACACCTCCCCTTTCAGGCACATTGCTATCGCATTCGATGTTGGTGCGGAGGGATACTACACTGCTGCCTACTCCACCATCACTCGAGAGCCCTTCTACCATCAGAACCTGGTTCTGCATGCTAATGGGCCGGATCGAGCTAACCGAGCTCTCCGCCACGAGTTGTACACCACCCGTCTGCACCTTTACCATGCTCTGGCGCTGTTGCACCCCTTAGTTCAATCTGGTGGGCTGTCGCGATCTGCAGTCTACCCAGCCAGGACCATGATGCCCCAGGGTGTCGACTGACCAGATGTGGGAGGCTACTCTCCCGCACTTGGTCCTCTTCTGCCACCTGAGCGTCGGGTTCTGCACCAGAGTATCCGCGGACCCCAGGTTGCTGACGTGGAGTTCCCGATGCGACACTACCAGCTGTCAGGCTACACCTACCTCCACAGTTCCTCCTGGGACTGATGTAGTCTTGCTTGTTAGTGTCAGATGCATTCGCCGCGAGCCTGCGTGCCGCCTATGATGTCTTTATTCTATGTACTGAACTCTGTGTACCGAACTCTATGCATGATCCCTTTTGTAAGATATGCCAACTACTATGTAGTATCTATCGTGCTCCTTTGATTATGCATGTTTCATCATGAATGATTCTTGTCCTTGCAAATTTCTCAATGCTGAACTACCCTTGTTAAATTTTAGCAGGATGGTTAGACCAGGTGGTCGAGGTTATGGTGGCCATGCCCCACCACCGCCTGAGTACATGGCTGGTATGATCTAACAGTTCGAGCTGAACCGACAGTTCATGGAAAATATGATGGCTCAGTTCCCTCACCTTAATGTGAACCAGCAGCCAGCCCAAGTGACTCTGCAGGATTTCATGTGCCTCAACCCAACTGTGTACCGTAGCTCAACTCAGCCTCTGGATGCTGATGACTGGCTCCGTGACATCACCTATGAGATGGAGTCTACTGATGTAGCCCCTGCCAGCTATGTCACCTTTGCTTCCTTCTTCCTGAAGGGACCTGCAGCTCAATGGTGGGACAGCCACAGGCGTACTCTGCCAGCTGGAACAATCATCACCTGGCCAGACTTCCAAGCTGCTTTTCGTGCCCGCTTCATTCCTTAGGGAGTCATGGACTGGAAGAAGTATGAGTTTCGCAACCTCACCTAGGGCAACAAAATTGTTGAAGCTTATCAGCGGGAGTTTCTGGACTTGTCCCGCTGTCGGTGTCAAAACCGGCGGATCTCGGGTAGGGGGTCCCGAACTGTGCGTCTAGGCCGGATGGTAACAGGAGGCAAGGAACACGATGTTTTACCCAGGTTCGGGCCCTCTTGATGGAGGTAAAACCCTACGTCCTGCTTGATTAATATTGATGATATGGATAGTACAAGAGTAGATCTACCACGAGATCAAGGAGGCTAAACCCTAGAAGCTAGCCTATGGTATGATTGTTGTATGATGAAGTTGTCCTACGGATTAAAACCCTCCGGTTTATATACACATCGGAGAGGGTTAGGGTTACACAAAGTCGGTTATAATGGTAGGAGATCTTGAATATCCACATCGCCAAGCTTGCCTTCCACGCCAAGGAAAGTCCCATCCGGACACGGGACGAAGTCTTCAATCTTGTATCTTCATAGTCCTGGAGTCTGGCTGAAGGTATAGTCCGGCTACCCGAACACCCCCTAATCCAGGACTCCCTCAGTAGCCCCTGAACCAGGCTTCAATGATGACGAGTCCGGCGCGCGGATTATCTTCGGCATTGCAAGGCGGGTTCCTCCTCCAAATTCTTCATAAAAGTTTGTAAACACCAAGAGTAATGTCCGGCTCTGCAAAATAAGTTTCCACGTATTGCCAGAGAGAGAATAATATTAACACAAATCTAATCCGCTGACGTACTCCGCAACGTGACATCACACTACGGCCAAGCCTTTATTTGAATCGTTTTCACTTCTCCACCTCAGCGTGTTTTGCGAGGCGGTTTCCTTGGCACGTCTTGTCAAAGCAGAGATCGTGTCCCCTTTATTTACGGGATTCTCATCAATACGGACGTGGGTAACCCAATCGTGCCCGTTAGCATGTCTTCTCGATTAAAGGCGAGTCCCAAACGGTTACGGGGAGGGCTCCTGGTATTCAACCTCTTATAAAGAGACCAAGGCCTTACTCCTTTTCTCCAATCTCAAACAAGTCCGCCCGTCGCCTCGAGTTCCAACACCCTAGGCTCCAGATTCCAGGCGCTTCGAACCTTCGACAATGTCCGTTTCCGACCTTCAAGGCCGATGAATTCCCTCCTCCGTCACGGAGGAGGACGTGCTAAAGTTGAGAGAGGCTAAGTTCTTGACCGGCGAAATTTCGCATAGGTTGCCTGCTCAAAGGCAAGCCATTCCCAGTCCCCAGCCCGGTGAGAGTGTGGTGTTCATGTCTCACTTCCTTCGGGGGTTAGGCTTCCCGATGGATCCCTTCGTGAGGGGGATGATGTTCTATTATGGGCTGGAATTTCATGACTTAGCTCCGGAGTCCATCCTCCACATTTCCTCATTCATCGTTGTGTGCGAAGCGTTCCTCCGTGTTACTCCTCACTTTGGATTATGGCTCAAGACTTTTGGAGTGGAGCCAAAGATGATCGAGGGACGGCACGCAAAGTGCGGAGGCGCTGTCATAAGTAAGAATGCTGATGCTCCATGGCCCGAGGGCTCTTTTCAAGAGGATCTCGACTTGTGGCAATGAGAGTGGTTCTATATCACCGCTCCCAGGAGCACCAGGTGGGTGGCGCCTCCTGCCTTTCGCTCGGGTCCCCCACCACTGCTAGCGTCATGGGTCAACAAAGGATTAGATTGGGGGTTATCCAAAGACGTACCCTTGTTGCAGGGCCGCATTAGGGATCTCTTAGAAAGAGACCTCAACCTGGTCAAGGTGACGCAGGTCATGCTGATTCGCCGAACACTGCCCGACAAACGTCGCTCCCTTCGTCTGTGGGAGTTTAATCCGGAGGGACCACGAGCTCTCCAGCATTTTATGGGTGCAACGCCCGTGGAGATGTATAAAATGTTCTTCGGATCACAAGCAATGTGTCCGGATTTGACCGAGGACGCAGGTTTAAGCTGCAATCGCCCGGATACTCAAGTAAGTAAGCTTGTGCCCAGACTCGCTATCCGTAAAATTGTCATAAACTCGCCCCTAAAAGAGCTGTCCTTTTAAACAGGAGTGGGTAGCGAAGGCAAAGCTGATCAGGTGTCCGGCTCCCCTTCCTGAGACCAGGCCGGATCCCGTGCTAGTTAGGATGTTGAAGATCGTGCCTTTGGAGGGAAGTGAGGGGGAGGACAAGGAAACTATGGCCTCCTCGAAGGAGGCTGCTCCGAAGGGAGGAACCGACAATTCCTCTCCTAAGGGGAAGAAGAGGGCCGCCTCTGATGACCCGGAGACCATGGCCTCAAAGCGGGGGAAAGAGTCCTCATCAGAGGGTCCGACGCCGGGGAGATCCTCGGCCGAACTACGCCCTCAAAGGGATCAGCCCTCCAGCGAGCCGTAAGTAGAGAAAGATTTTCCTTTAGAGGGATGAGGGAAATCCTTGCTTTTTATCTGAGAAGATTAACCGAAATTTTACCTTGTAGCTCGGACCTCAGCCCTTCTCAGCAGAGCTCGTCTTCGGGGGATCTTCTTCCGGAGATGATGGAGAGTGGAACGCCTCCCCCTGCCGTACCGCCTAGCGAGGCGGGCGACCCTGAGGTGTCGTCGCGGAGGGTTTCTCCGAATCCGGCAGGGGTGGAAGGTAGCCATATGGCCCCCCAAGGTTCTCCGTGTCCGGCCTTCGATGGAGGTCATAGGACGAGTCCGGCACCGTCCGATGCACGGTCGGAGGAGCTGATGATTCTGCTGGGGTGAGCTTCTATCTCAGAGGAGCACCATGCATTGATGGGCACGGTGATTGGAAGGATTTCGTCCGCGGAAAGCGGATTGCATGAGGCCGTCAGAAGTTTGCTGACGGGTTTTGAGGTACGTTTGATAATGTATTTCTTTGTCAGTTGCGCATAAACAAGATGCGCCCTGTGTAGATAGTAGCCCCTGAGACTCTGTGCGTTGTCAAAATTGACGGCGCGTAGAGGATCATAATCCCAGGTCTAAAATGTCGCCTTTGTATACAGGTGGCGAAGTGTCCGGAGTCGAGCCGAACTGATGATTTTGCCGAACTAAGGCGGCAACTTGACGTGGCAGATGCCGACATCGCGCTCGTCAACAAGCGGCTTGATGAGGCTCAAGGTATGTAATTCCTCGGGCGGCATCTGGTAAGAGGAGCTTTATGCCAGTATCTTACAATGTGTGTGCTTGACGTAGATGGTGCAGCCGCCGTAGAGAGTCTTCGGGCGGAACTTGCCCGAGCTAAGGAACAAGCCATGAAAAGTGATGCGGCTGCCGCGAAGGCCCTTGAAGAGCTGAGAGCCGAACAGGCTACTCATTGCCGAAGCAAGAAGGAGATGGCCGAGATGGCAGTGAAGTTAAAAAGCGCTGCTGACCGTTGCAAGCTTCTTGAGAAAGAAGACCGGGCGAGACAGACGGACTTAGAGAAGGCCATTGCTGATGCCAAGGACGCTCGCTCTGCGATGAGAGCTGCGAAGGAGGAGCTGCGTCAGGCCGGACAGATTGCGGCTGGAAAGCCCTTTATGCTGCGGAGGAAGTTTTGCGATCCGAAGTTTGCTCCGTTGGACCGGATGTGGAGTGTAGAGGACACCTATCTGGATTTGGCAGCGAGTGCTGCTGATGCGACCGAATACTTTCGAGATCAAGAAGATCGCGAAGTGGAAAGGCTTTTCTGGTCGCAGTTCCACGATCCAGAGCGTCCACTGGCAACGGACGATCGTCTGGCTCAATGGGCCGAACTGAATAGATTGTCCGGACTCGCCATGAAGTACGTCATGGGTCATTTGTGGCCGGGGAGATCAGAGCCGAAGAGTTATTTCAGCTTGGTGCAGCAATTCCTTGATGCGGTGCCATGTATCAGTGCAATGAAGAGGTCAGCATGCATAGAGGGCGCACGGATGGCTCTTGCCCGTGTCAAGACATACTGGTTCGAGATGGAGACCACCGTTGTTGCATCCCGAGATTCGGACAAAAGCCGAGTACCCTCCGAGCACTATTTTCAGGAAGTCCTTGAAGGCGCTCGTGTAATAGAGACGCAGTGCTTGAAGGATGCTATGTTCTGATAGCATATGTAATCATAAAGCAATGCTTTGATGAATTGTAGTAGCCTTTTATACTTGTGCCTTCAAGTATTTGGAACACCTCCTGTGTGGCCGTTTTAAGATATATATACAAAATCTGAAAGATGGCAGTCGTTGGCTTCAGCTCCCACGCACATAGTGCGGGGGTGCTCGTAGAAGGCGCATTTTCACACTTAATCCAACGTCTTGGTCCTACAAAGGAGGTGATAGCGCAGCGAGCTAGGCAACCGGACTATAATGCTTTAACACTTTCACTTAGCCATAGGAGCTTGACAATGGGACTATTTAGGTAGCCCCTGGTGGCGACTGCGCTCACCCGAATTCGGGGTGCGTATGTGCCTGGCCGGGAAACGGCCCTTCGTTAATGCGGAGGAATCCTACAGATTCCGGAGAGTCGTCGAGTGGTTGACCAGTCTCACGCCATATCATGACAGTCGGTTTTCGGCTTTCTCTACTAAGGTGCTTGCCTGGCTGAACCAGGGCACCATCGCAGTAGTTCTCCTGGTGCCGCCTTAGCCGATAGAGCGGAACCTAAGGCGGCCGAACACAGGAGCCGGGCAACCCAACATTTGACCAAAATCATGACTCGGAGCTAATGCATATAAGGCCAAACTCGTGACGCCGAACACTCCCTAAGGTATTCGGTCTTTATGAGAGCAGGCGAGGTAACGCTCTGAGGTATAAGCCCCTAGTGTCCAGGTACGCGCAAGAATTCTGACGTGGCCACATGCCAAGACGCCAGCCTCCTCCTTGGTCATAGAACCAGGGGATGTGTATCAACAAGAGACAGTAAAAAAGGTTTACGCAGGGTCTTAATCTGAAAAGAATCCTTGGAACGGGTCCCCACTGCATGTCTGCGTCTGTGTCTCCGTTGTGCCGTATCCTGGACGGGCGCACCACGACGTTCATTTGTGAAAAGAGAGCAACTAAGTTGAAAAAGGGGCGTGCCGAACAAAAGTTATATGAAATAAACAAAGTGTAAAGTAAAATATGGAAAATTGAGCTTTATTGTCTCTTATTTTATACGTGTGAAGCCCCTAGTGCAGGGGTATATGGCCACTAAGCCTTTATCAACGATACTTTTGTGTCGGACTTGTCTATCCGTGTCCGTGGTCTTAATGACCTGTTCGGATGTTCTGGCTGGTGAAGCCATTGTATTGTGGGGCTGTTAAGCGGCCGCACAATCCTCCGCTTGGGGGAGGCGCCCTCACTGCTTCCCCTTTAAGGAGATGATGCCGCGTGGACCGGGCATCTTAAGCGTAAGAGATGCATAATGCGGTATTGCATTAAAGCGGGCGAAAGCTTCGCGTCCCAGTAATGCTTGATAGCCACTTGAGAATGGGACGATGTGGAAAGTCAGCTTTTCGCGACAGAAGTTATCGGCAGAGCCGAAAATAACCTCGAGCCAGAGAAAACCCATGCAATGGGTGTCCGGACCTGGCGTTACTCCTCGAAAGGAGGTTTTGCTATGGCGAATTCTTTTTGGGTCGATCCCCATGTGGCGGATTGAGTCCTGATATATCAGGTTGAGTTCGCTGCCACCGTCCATAAGGACATTTGAAAACTGGAGTCCGCCAATTATTGGATCGAGTACCAGGGTAGTCCAGCCTGGGTTCCTGATACTTCTAGAATAATCCAGATGATCGAAGATGATTGGTTTTGACAACCAGTGGCGGGATTCCTTTGGGATAGGCCATGGGGCGCGTACCTTTATGGGCGCCGCACGTTTTGTTATGTGGAGTAAGTTTACTGTTTTTACTTCTTGTGGGAAATTCTATTGTTTCCTGGTACTCTGCTTTTGGGGTTCGTCCTCGTCTTCGCTTGGTGTGTCGAGCCCCTTGTGTTCGGCGTTGAGTCTGCCGGATTGTTTGAAAACCCAACAATCTCTGTGGGTATGGTTAGCAGGCTTTTCGGGAGTACTGTGTATTTGACATATCCTATCCAAGATTTTGTTTAGGTTGGATAGGTCGTCCCTGTTATCTTGGAGGGGCGGCTTTTTCTGATTCTATCGCGAGCTTTTGAATCCGGCGTTGACTGCCGTGCTCTTCGGACTTTTTTCCTTAGTCCGGCGACAGTCCTTATTGCGTCGCGGTTTTCTGTTTCCATCCCTAGTTTCGGATGTACTTGGGTCGCTGGTGCTGCATCTTGCCAACCAGCTGTCCTCTCCTGCGCAAAAGCGGGTCATGAGGCTTGTTAGTGCGGCCATTGTTCTTGGATTTTCTTGGCCGAGGTGTCTGGCAAGCCATTCGTCTCGGACATTATGCCTGAAAGCTGCTAAGGCTTCAGCATTCGAACAGTCGACTATCTGATTCTTTTTAGTGAGAAATCTATTCCAGAATTGCCGAGCTGACTCTCCGGGCTGTTGAGTTATGTGACTAAGATCGTCTGCATCCGGAGGGCGGACATAGGTCCCTTGAAAATTTGCTCGGAAAGCGTCCTCGAGCTCTTCCCAACTTCCGATTGTGTTTTCAGGAAGGCTTTTAAGCCAATGCTGGGCTGGCCCTTTAAGCTTGAGGGGTAAGTATTTTATGGCGTGGAGGTCATCTCCTCTAGCCATATGTATGTGGAGGATATAATCCTCGATCCAGACTCCAGGGTCTGTTGTTCCATCATATGCCTCTATGTTTATGGGTTTGAATCCCGCTGGAAATTCATAATCCAGGACCTCATGGGTGAAACATAGGGGGTGTGTGGCACCCCTGTATTTGGGTGTGCCGGATTCTGATAATGGCTTTATTGCATTGCTTACGAGAGCTTGCTTTCTTGGCCTGTAAATGGACCTGGCTGGGCCATGATGCGAATCCTTAAGTGGGTCACATGCCGGCTTAAGTGCGGCGCTGCTTGCCGCTTTATGCTGGCCATGGGGTCGTCTATCCGACCGTGTGGATTTCTTACTTTTTGAGTGCGAGGGCTCTAAGGCTTCCTCGTCGAATTCAGGCAGTAGCTTTCTCGGATAGCTTTTAGTGCGGTGACTGTCTCCGTATTTGTCTGCGGTATTGATTACTTTACTCCATCTGATCCTGAGTGCATCTTCCGCAGTTTTTAGCTTCCGCTTCTGCTTTTTCAGGCTGCGTGCGAGCCGTTTGTGGAGGTTCTTCTGCTTCGTGGGCTTGTCCGGCGTAGGGTCGTCCAGAATGCCATTTTCGCCGGGGAGGGATGTTCGGTTTCTCTATCCGGGTTGTCCTGTTCGGACGGTTGCTCTAAAGCATGCTCATCGTCTACCGGCTCATCCTACTCTATGGCTGGGTCTTTATCGAGGCGGGTCTTGGGTCGGCGTTTACGCCGACGCTTTGATTGTTTTTCGAGAGATCGATCCCTCTTTCAATCCCCGTTTTCCTCGTTGTTGCTTCCTTTAGGGGTATCCACCATGTACACATCGTGAGATGAGGTGGCTGTCCAATGCCCTATTGGCGTTGGTTCTTGGTTGTCTCCTGCATCGTCGTCCATACCATCGATGTCTTCGGAGTCGAGGTCGAGCATGTCGGTTAAGTCGTCGACAGTGGCTACAAAGTGGGTGGTGGGTGGGTTTTGAATTTCTTCATCGTCCGTATCCCAACCTTGCTGACCGTAGTCCGGCCAGGGCTCTCCTGATAAAGAGAGAGACTTTAAAGAATTCAGGATGTCGCCGAAGGGCGAGTGCTAAAAGATGTCCGCGGCAGTGAACTCCATTATCGGCGCCCAATTGGATTCGATCGGCAGGGGCGCGGGGGGCTCGGAGATCGGAGAGGAATCCGGCTCCTCGGAGTCACGGGCCATGCGGAGTGCGGGGCTGGATTTCGGCTCTATTGCCTCTGAGATCGCAGCCCCTAAGGCAGCATCCAACCGTTGATCCTCGATCGACGCAGTAGGCTCCGAATCAATGGTCGAAACCGGTGCGTGTGCGGCCTCCAAAGCGCTGTTCGGCGGCAGAGCTATATCATGTCCATCGAGACAGTGCGGCGCGCTTGGCTGTGGCTCGAATCCGTCGAAGATCAAGTCCCCGCGGATGTCAGCCGTGTAGTTTAGGCTTCCAAACCTGACCTGATGGCCAGGGGCGTAGCTTTCGATCTGCTCAAGGTGGCCAAGCGAATTGGCCCGCAGTGCGAAGCCGCCGAAGACGAAGATCTGTCCAGGGAGAAAAGTCTCACCCTGGACTGCATCATTTTTGATGATCGAAGGAGCCATCGGGCCTAAAAGCGACGACACAGAGGAACTCTCAATGAAAGCACCAATGTCGGTGTCAAAACCGGCGGATCTCGGGTAGGGGGTCCCGAACTGTGCGTCTAGGCCGGATGGTAAGAGGAGGCAAGGAACATGATGTTTTACCCAGGTTCGGTCCCTCTTGATGGAGGTAAAACCCTACGTCCTGCTTGATTAATATTGATGATATGGATAGTACAAGAGTAGATCTACCACGAGATCAAGGAGGCTAAACCCTAGAAGCTAGCCTATGGTATGATTGTTGTATGATGAAGTTGTCCTACGGACTAAAACCCTCCGGTTTATATAGACACCGGAGAGGGTTAGGGTTACACAAAGTCGGTTATAATGGTAGGAGATCTTGACTATCCCCATCGCCAAGCTTGCCTTCCACGCCAAGGAAAGTCCCATCCGGACACGGGACGAAGTCTTCAATCTTGTATCTTCATAGTCCTGGAGTCCGGCTGAAGGTATAGTCCAGCTACCCGAACACCCCCTAATCCAGGACTTGTCCCGCTATGCTGAAGAGGACATTGCAACTGATGCCCGTAGATAGGAGAAGTTCCGTGATGGACTACAAGCTGACATCAAGCTCGCATTTCTAGTGCATGACTTTGTTGATTTCGCCACCTTGGTGAACAAGGCCATCAATGTCGAAACTGGTCTGCAGGAACACGAGAGCTCTCACAGGCGCAACCGTGACACGGGCTCATCTTCGGGCCCGCCCTCACAGAAGCGTAGGATATGGATTCCCAACAGCATGTACCAGCCAACTGCACCTGCCCCAAGGCAGACCTATGCTGCACCTCGTCTGCCTCCTGCTCCATCTACGCAGCCAAGGCTTCCAGCACCACCATCCCGAACTCCTGCTCCCGCTCCAAATAATGGTATGTGCTTCAGGTGTGGTCAACCAGGACACCGTGCTAGAGAATGCAACCAGAACCAGAATCAACTAGCCCTTCCAACAACTGGTCGTGGAAGCAACCAACCCTGCAACAATAATGCCAAGTCTTATGGTTGTGTTCATGCCAACCACGTTCATCTCAATGAAGCTCAAGACCAGCCTGCTACTGTGATGGGTACACTCCTCGTAAATTTAGTTCCAGCATCTGTTTTATTTGATACAGGGGCATCACATTCATTCATGTCAGAATATTTTGCATTCATGCATGGCATTAAAAGCGAAGACATGAACGCTTCACTATAGGTACACACCCCTGCGGGCCAATGTCGTACCTGCATGATTTGCAATGATGTCCCCATTGAAATCGAAGGACTGGAATTCCTTGTCTCTCCCATCGTACTGAAATCATGTAGCATTGATCTCATTCTGGGAATGAATTAGTTAAAAGCGCATACTGCTTCAATCGTTTGCGCCACTAAGACCGTCCATCCGCTACACCCTTATGATGAAATAATAAGCTACAATGCTCGCCTGGGGCTAACGCTGGGTGAGGTACGCGCGGGGCCGGGCTCTGCCGATGTAGAACGACCAATCCACTCCTTGCTCCCCCTTCCCTATTTTTTGCTTGCGCGTCAAGGGGGACTCCTGAGCATCGTGACTCAGGAGCCTAACTTGCCACGTAGCCCCTCACTGCTTAGTCTCGTCCTGGTTTCCGGTCGAGGCTAACGCTGGGTGAGGTATGTGCGGGGCTGGGCCCTGCCGATGTAGAGCGCAGACAAGTAGGAGAGGAAAATGCAAATTCCAGGAAATTCAAAGCAAATATTACAAGCCATAGATTGTTTCACAACGCCAAACACAAGTTTAAACGCCTCCGCGAGGCATGGTGCATGTTGCAGGAATAAAAACAGGACAGAAGCCGCGAAGGGATCACTCTCCAGTGGCGCCGTCGCCGGTGGTGGAGTCACACTGGGCGACTCCGCCTCCTGAGGTCGCGGAGCTGGCGGCACCGCGCCCGGGCAAGATATTGAAGGAGCGGGACTTCCCCAGCAAAGCCTTGGCTCGGCCTTTCATGGCCTCAGTGACAGCGGCGGCACGGTCGCCGCTCACAGGTTCCAGCAGGCTGTCGAAGTCGATGTAGGGGTCGCGCAAGTAGACATGGCTGAGGACATGCATCAGCGCCGCAGAAGACAGGGCACACGCCTCGGCCTCGACCATGGGGCCAAGGCCGTCCGCGACATCTTCAAGTGCATCGACCAGGAAGGGGAGCAGCTTGGCAGGGCCGTCCTCCACACTAGCCAACGGCTCCTCCAAGCCGCTCTCATAAAGCGTCTTCAGCGTGGCGCGAGCCTTCTTCTCCAGCTTCGCGAAGGCCACCCGATCCTCCGCCAGGACCTTCGCCTTGGCGTCCAGCTTGGTCCTCTCCGCCTTCAGCGACCGCTCTAGCATCTCCAATCGGCCGTGGCGGTCATCAAGCTTGGCGTCCTGGTCCTTGACGGCAGCCTCCCGAGCCTTCATCTCCTTCCCCCTCTCCTGGCGGCCGTGCACCTCCTTGGCGAGCTCATCACGCAGGCCTTGCAGCTCGACCTCCAGCGCCTTGCAACGGCTCTGGGCGGCCACAGCGTCGCGAGCAGCCTTGGCTTGGCTGGCGGCCTGCTTCTCCCCATCGGAGGCCGACACGGCCTGGCTCAGCGCTGCTCGGATGGAGGCGGCAGAACGGGCCCAGCCAGAAGTTAGCTCCAGGCGCCCGGCCACTAGGCGAGGGTCCACGCTCAAAAGATCCTCCCGTAGCTGGCTCAGTTTGTTGGCGGCCTGGTCCAGGACGGCGGCAGAGGGAGCAGAAGAAACAGGAGCCGGCGGAGCGGGCGGAGAGGACGACAGCGTGATCACGGCTTGACAGGAAGGAACCCCCTGGGCCTTAGCCGCCCCGGCTGCAACATCGAGCGCAGTCGACTCCAGGGTCAGCGGGGCCACGGGGGCTGACTTCTCGCCAAGGTGTCCAAGTTGGCCTCGCGAAGATGATCGAGTAGGGGAGGCGTGAGCTTCGCCGCCTTCCTCCCCAGCGGATGAAGGCGCCGCCCCGGCAGATGGACTCGCCCCAAGCAGGGCCGCAGAAGCCCCTCTCAACTTCTTCGCAGCAGGCGCCGGCCTAGCAAAAGAATACGGACGTCAAGCCTCAGCGGCAGAAAGCAAGCAAAACACGAATCAAGCACTTACTGGTCGTCGCTCGTGGACTCAAGCAACCTCCAGCCGAACTTGAAGCCTGAAAGCCTGCAGCTGGGGGCGGCTGAGGGAGTCCTGGATTAGGGGGTGTTCGGATAGCCGAACTATACCTTCCGCCGGACTCCTGGACTATGAAGATACAAGATTGAAGACTCCGTCCCATGTCCGGAGGGGACTTTCCTTGGCGTGGAAGGCAAGCTTGGAGATACGGATGTTCAGATCTCCTACCATTGTAACCGACTCTATGTAACCCTAACCCTCTCCGGTGTCTATATAAACCGGAGGGTTATAGTCCGTAGGACAACATACACATCAACAATCATACCATAGGCTAGCTTCTAGGGTTTAGCCTCTCGGATCTCGTGGTAGATCAACTCTTGTAATACCCATATCATCAATATTAATCAAGCAGGACGTAGGGTTTTACCTCCATCGAGAGGGCCCGAACCTGGGTAAAACTTCGTGTCCCCTGCCTCCTGTTACCATCCGGCCTAGACGCACAGTTCGGGACCCCCTACCAGAGATCCGCCGGTTTTGACACCGACATTGGTGCTTTCATTGAGAGTTCCTCTGTGCCGTCGCCGTCAGGCCCGATGGCTTCTACGATCATCAATGGCGATGCAGTCCAGGGTGAAACCTTCCTCACCGGACAGATCTTCGTCTTTGGCGGCTTCGCACTGCAGGCCGATTCACTTGGCCATCTAGAGCAGATCGAAAGCTACGCCCCTGGCCGTCAGGTCAGATTCGGAAGTTTAAACTACACGGACGACATCCACGGGGACTTGATCTTTGACGGATTCGAACCGCTGCCGTGCGCGGCGCACTATCACGACGAGCATGGTCTAGCTCTGTCGCCGAACAGTGCCCTGGAGGCCGCACCCGCATCAGCTCTAACCCCTAGTTCGGAGCCGACCGCGCCGATCGAGGATGGGCGGTTGGACGCCACCTCGGGGGCTGCGATCCCAACGGTAGTTGAGCCGAACACCAGCCCCGTACTCTGCAAGACTCGTGACTCCATGGAGCCGGATTCTTCTCCGGACTTCGAACCCTCCGCGCCCTTGCCGAGGAATCCGATTAGGCGCCGATCATGGAGTTCACGGCCGGGGACGTCTTTCAGCACTCGCCTTTCGGCGATATCCTGAAATCACTGAAGTCTCTCTCTTTGTCAGGAGAGCCCTGGCCGGACTACGGTCAGCAAGGTTGGGGTACGGACGATGAAGAAATTCAAAACCCACCCACCACCCACTTCGTAGCCTCTGTCGACGACTTAACCGACATGCTCGACTTCGACTCCGAAGACATCGACGGTATGGACACCGATGAAGGAGATGATGAAGAACCAGCGCCTACTAGGCCCTGGAAAGCCACCTCGTCATATGACATATACATGGTGGACACCACAAAAGAGGGAGAGGGCGATGGAACAACGGAGGATGTCCCCTCCAAGAAATAGCAAAAGCGCCGGCGTCAGTAGCGCCGCTCAAAATCCCGCCAACACAAAAATGGCGATTCAAGCACGGGAGATAATAATACCCCAGAAAGCCGAAGAACATCCCCCCGAGCAAGATTTAGCACAGGGGGATGGAGAAACCAGCCCCCATGGGAGAGCGGCCGACAGAGAGGTCGAGGACGATAATCATATGCCTCCCTCCGAAGACGAGGCAAGCCTCGATGACGACGAATTCGTCGTGCCAGAGGATCCCGTCGAACAAGAGCGTTTTCAACGCAGGCTTATGGCCACGGCAAGAAGCCTCAAGAAAAAACAGCAACAGCTTCAAGCTGATCAAGATCGGCTAGTCGATAGATGGACTGAAGTCCTTGCGGCCGAAGAGCATAAACCCGAACGCCCCTCCAAGTTCTACCCAAAGCGCAAGTTGCTACCCCGATTATAGGAGGAAGCACTCGACACGGCCGACAGGCCACCTCGTGGCCGCGACAGAGAGGCCTCATGGCCCTCCACCCAAGCCACAGCCCATACCAAGGCACGGGAATATGCGCCGGACTTACATAATATGTTGGAGGAAAAGGCAAGGCAAGCAAGATCGATCTACGGATCGCGTGGGCGCCCCACGGCTCGAGACGGTAACCGTCACGCCGGTCACAAATTCGGCAGGGCCGAACACAGTAGACAAAGCTCATTGGAACTACATCATGATATAGCCCAGTACAGAGGCGCCGCACACCCATTGTGCTTCACAGACGAAATAATGGATCATCAAATCCCCGAGGGTTTCAAACCCGTAAACATTGAATCATATGATGGCTCAATAGATCGCGCGGTATGGATCGAGGATTATCTCCTTCATATCCGCATGGCCCGCGGCGATGATTTCCACGCCATCAAATACCTCCCACTCAAGCTTAAAGGACCAGCTCGACAGTGGCTTAACAACCTGCCAACAGGGTCAATCAGCTGTTGGGAGGACCTGGAAGCCGCATTCCTCGACAATTTCCAGGGCACTTATGTGCGACCCCCAGACGCTGATGACCTAAGCCACGTAATTCAGCAGCCAGACGAATCGGCCAGGCAATTCTGGACACGGTTCCTAATAAAGAAAAATCAAATACTCGACTGTCCGGACGCAGAGGCCTTAGCAGCCTTCAAGCATAATATCCGTGACGAGTGGCTTGCCCGACACCTAGGACAGGAGAAGCCGAAATCTATGGCAGCACTCACGGCACTCATGACCCGCTTTTGCACGGGAGAAGACAGCTGGCTTGCTCGTAGCAACAATATGACCAAGAACCCTGGTCGTTCGGACACCAGGGACATTAGTGGTAGGTCGCGTCGCAACCAGCAAAAGCGCCGCATCAACGGCGACAATGCTAAGGATACGGCAGTTAATGCCGGATTCAGAGGCTCTAAATCCGGTCACCGGAAAAAGTCATTCAATCCTAGGGGCCCGTCCAGCTTGGACCGAATACTCGACCGCTTGTGCCAAATACATGGCACCCCCGAAAAGTCGGCCAATCACACCAACAGGGACTGTTGGGTGTTCAAGCAGGCAGGCAGATTAAGTGCCAACAATGAGGACAAGGGGCTGCATAGCGATGACGACGAGGAGCCCCGGCCGCTGAACAATAATGGACAGAAGGGTTTTCCCCCACAAGTGCGGACGGTGAACATGATATACGCCACCCACGTCCCCAAGAGGGAGCGGAAGCGCGCATTAAGGGATGTATACATGGTAGAGCCAGTCGCGCCAAAGTTCAACCCATGGTCCTCCTGCCTGATCACCTTTAATCGAAGAGCCATCCCACTAGCATCCGTCATGGCGGATTCGCCGCATTGGTTCTCGACCCAATTATTGACGGATTTCATTTTACTAGAGTCCTTATGGATGGCGGCAGTAGCCTGAACCTGCTTTACCAGGATACAGTGCGGAAAATGGGCATAGATCCCTCGAGGATTAAGCCCACCAAAATGACCTTTAAAGGCGTAATACCAGGTGTAGAGGCCAGCTGTACAGGCTCAGTCACACTTGAAGTGGTCCTCGGATCTCCGGATAATTTCCGAAGCGAGGAGTTAATCTTCGACATAGCCCCGTTCCGCAGTGGCTACCATGCACTGCTCGGGCGAACCGCATTCGCCAAGTTCAATGCGGTCCCGCACTATGCATACCTTAAGCTCAAGATGCCAGGCCCTCGAGGAGTAATTACGGTCAATGGAAACACCAAACTCTCCCTCCAAACGGAGGAGCACACGGCGGCCCTTGCAGCGGAAGTACAAAGCAGCCTCTCCAGGCAGTTCTCCAGCCCGGCCATTAAACGTCCGGACACAGTCAAGCGCACCTGGAGTAACCTACAACAAGACCGCCTGGCACATTCCGAGCAGGCGTAGCAATGCGGAAACAACCCCAACCCCCGCAAAAAGGCGACGCCAGTACTTCGCGTACATAACTACGCTCTAGAAATACCATGGGCATAGGGGGAGGGGCACCATCACGGCACGCCCAAAACACGGCTTAAACCGCACCAGGGGCTGCCAATTTATATATATATATACTTTTCTCTTACTTCCAGGACTCTACTCTTCGGAAGGCCTGTTCGGTAGTTCAACTACCGCACAAAACGATGCAAGGACCAGGGAAGCAAACAAGCCATCCCGCATTACGGAAATCCTAGGTGGTCTCTATCACGAGCAGTATACCTGTTTCGCATACTATTCCGCAGCTTGCCCCTGGAACAGACATGTTAAATAGTCCAACTTTTCGTTTATCGCATTACTTGTATCGTTCTGCTTTGATCGCAGCTATTTTAATGAACAATGCATAGCTTTTGTCTATTTTTTGCATTACCCCTTTTTATATATATATATGTTCCTTAATGACATGTTGCACCCGTACACTTTGGTACGGCCAAAATACGCCAGGGGCTTCAGTACCCCTCAAGATGGTGTGAGAAGTCCGAACACTTTCACAAGTGCGGCACCCCGAACTTATAGCACTATATGCATCGGCTCCGAATCATGTCTTGGGTCAATAGTTGGGTTTGCCCGGCTCCTATGTTTTGGTGCCTTACGTTCTGCTATATCGGCTAAGGTAGCACTAGGAGAACCACTGCGATTGTGCCCCGGTTGAGCTGGGTCGAGCACCTCAGTGGAGAAAGCTAAAACTGACCGTCATGATGAGGCGAGAGCTGGTCGCTGTTCGAGAGGTCTTTTCGAGTCCTTAAAGACTTATGCCGCTTAGGGCGAGGAGTCGGCTCTGTCCGGCCAAGGCGTGGATAGCCCCGAACTCGGTCTTCCGAATACTAGGGGCTTCGCCGAAATTTAAAATTATAGAATTCTATGGCTAAGTGAGAGTGTTCACGCATTATAGTCCAATTGCCTCGTTCGTTGGGCTGAGCGCCTCCCTCGAAGGACCCAAATATGGGAAAAAGAGCGCCCAGGTTTATCCCCGAACACCCCAGCACTAGCGGCAAGGGGGCAGAAGCCGACGACTCGCCATCTCTCAGTATTGATAAACAGCCGCACAGAAGGTAATATTTTAAATTCAAGCAGCATTGCTTAGCGCATATGAACAAGTTTTCAGCGCACAGGATAACACGAGCGGGTTTTATTCAAAAAATACATCCTTGGTACATTCATCCGCAACAAGGCAGGCACCCTTCAGAACAGCTTTATAATAATTCTCAGGCTTGCGATGCTCTTTCCCCGGCGGTGGCCCGTCCTTCACAAGCTTCTCCGTATCCAGCTTGCCCCAGTGCACCTTAGCACGGGCAAGGGCCCTACGGGCACCTTCAATGCAGACGGAGCGCTTGATGTCTTCAAGCCTCAGACAGGCCTCCACCAGCCGCCGCACCAGCCCGAAATAGCTCCCACGCAGAGCCTCTCCAGGCCACAGCCGAACTAGGAGGCCCTTCATGGCCTGTTCGGCCGCCTTGTGGAGCTCGACCAGTTGCTTCAGCTGGTCGCTCAGGGGCACGGGGTGTCCGGCCACAGCGTACTGAGACCAGAACACCTTCTCCGTCGAGCTGCCCTCCTCAGCTCGATAGAATGCGGCGGCATCGGATACACTCCGGGGAAGATCTGCGAACGCTCCTGGAGAGCTCCGGATTCGGGTAAGTAACAGGTAACTCACGTTTATGTGTTTGCTTTGCATAAAGAATGCCTTACCCGCCGCAATCTTCTTCGCCTCATCCAACTCCTGGAGGGTCTTCTGGGATTCGGCCTTGGCAGATTTGGCATTTTCAATAGCCACCGCAAGCTCGGACGTTTGCGTCTTCGAGTCACGCTCTAAACTCTCATGTTTTTCCATGAGAGCCTGAAGCTCTTGCCGCACCTTGCCAACCTCGGCCTCATACTTCGCCCACTCGGTGCGCTCCAAGGCCGAATTCTTCTCGGCCTCGTCCAGCGCTTGCTTAAGGGTCGCCACCTCAGACGTGGCCCCTACAAAAGCCAGGATAATCCTGTCATTTTTCGCAATCGCACCTTTTTTATATATATACTTTCAACAAGGTATTTCTTACCTTCATTGTCCTCGAGCTGCTTCTTGGCACGCTCGAGCTCTTGCTCCGACCTTTCGAGGTCCTGCCTTAGCATGTCCACTTCCGTAGTCAGTGCGGCGGACGCAAGCAGGGTAGCCTGCACATGCATATTGACTCATTTTTGTTAGACTTCTGCCAATTCTATTTGATCCTCTATTCGGCTTTTCTTCCCGAACGCCAAACAAAGCATCAGGGGCTACTGTCTATGCGGTACTATTATTTACGCATTCTTTACTTACCTCAAAGCCTATTAAAAGGCTTGTACAAGCTTCAGTCAGTCCGCTTTTGGCGGACTGAACCTTCCGGATCACCGCACTCATAATAGTGCGGTGCCCCTCGTCGATGGAGGCACTTTGGAGCGCCTCCAACATATTGTCCGGCGCCTCCGGTTGGACGGAGGTCACCAGCACGGTAGGCTTGCTCCTCTTGGAAGGAGGTTGCCCGCCGGACTCTGGAACCTTTGAAGATTCTGGAGCTGTGTCCGGCCTTAAGCCGGACTTGGAGCCCTGGGGGGTTTCCTCCCCTTTAGTCCTGGAGTCCGGGAGGTCGCCTTGCGGCGCCTCCAGGACCACCTCCTCCCTGCTTGGAACCTGTTGGGACAACACTTCAGTGTCGCCCGTAGGGCGGGGGGAGGAAGCTGTCGGAAGCGAGTTCACCTCTGGCGAGTCCAGTGAGCCGCTCGACGATGCGTCGAGCCGGTCTTTGGGTGGGCTGCATAAACATATTCGACATAAGGGAAAGCTGTGCATAAAATGAATACTATGAATTACTCCGGTATCCGGATACTTACGATCTCGCCAGGGGCTTGGCCCTGAGCTGCCACTCCTCTCCGCTGTCGTCGGCGTCGGGGGAGTAGTCCGGAGGATGGGTTTTTCCTCTCTTGGACCCTCCGGCCTCCTCAGAGAGGGCGGCCTTCCTTTTCTTCTCTCCTCCCGTTGGAGGGGGAGAGGTCTCTTCTCCTTCCTCCTCGTCTTCACAGGAGGAATGCGCCTCGGAGCCGCCGGATGATGAATCCAACACCTCCTGGCGCCGGGCACTCCTTCGAGACCCCGCGGCCTTCTTCTTGGCCTTCCTCTCCGGCACCACGTAGGGTGCCGGAACCAGCAGCTTCTCCAAACGGGCGTCCGTTGGGCCTTCGGGCGAAGGAGCCGGACAGTCAATCTGTCCAGACGTTACGTCCCAATCCTGTCAAATATAAAGGAGCTTAGATCCCGCATAGAGTCAAACTATGAAAAACTGATACCTTGTAAAAAGACAAAAACAGCTTACCGCCACAGCACGGCGCTGAGTATTGAATCCGCGATCCTCGGCAGTAGAGGCGGGGGCCTCGGCGCCCTTGAAGAGCATCCTCCAGGCATCTTCGTACGTCGTGTCGAAGAGCTTGTTAAGAGTTTGATGCTGCGCCGGGTCGAACTCCCAAAGGTTGAAGGCCCGTCGTTGACATGCGAGGATCAGGCGGACGAGCATATCCTGGACTACGTTGACAAGCTTGAGCCTCTTGTCCACCAGGGTTTGGATGCATGTTTGGAGTCCGATCAGCTCTCCTTTTTTACCCCAAGATAGGCCAGTCTCCTTCCAGGAGGTGAGCCGCGTGGGGGGGCCGGATCGGAACTCAGGGGGTGTGACCCATTCGGCATCGCGCGGCTCGGTGATGTAAAACCACCCTGATTGACACCCCTTCAGGGTCTCCACGAAGGAGCCTTCGATCCACAGAACGTTGGCCATCTTGCCAACCATGGCGCCTCCGCACTCCGCCTGGCTGCCGCGCACCACCTTCGGCTTGACGTTGAAAGTCTTTAGCCATAGGCTGAAATGGGGGCGGATGCGGAGGAATGCCTCGCACACGACGATAAACGCCGAGATGTTGAGGACGAAGTTCGGGGCCAGATCATGGAAATCCAGGCCGTAGTAGAACATGAGCCCCCGGACAAATGGATGCAGAGGGAAGCCCAGTCCGCGGAGGAAATGGGGGAGAAATACCACCCTCTCATGGGGCCTAGGAGTGGGGATGAGCTGCCCTTCTTCAGGGAGCCGGTGCGCGATGTCGCTAGCCAGGTATCCGGCCTCCCTTAGCTTTTTTATGTGCCCCTCCGTGACGGAGGAGACCATCCACTTGCCTCCCGCTCCGGACATGACTAGAGAAGGTCAAGGTGGTAGTGCGGACTTGGGCGCTGGAGCTTGAGTGCACGAGAATGGATAGGTAGAGGAGGAAGAAGGCGTGGGTGAAAAGGTGGATCCTTATCCCCTTATATGGGTGGACACGACTACATGTCCCCACCAGCCTGGTAAAACTTGCTTATCTCCAAGCGTCGTAATCAAAGGCGCGGTTGGGTTACCCACGCCCGTATTGATGAGAATCCCGAAATGAGGGGACACGATCTCTGCTTCAACAAGATGTGCCAAGGAAACCGCCTCACACAATGCGCTGAGGTGGGATAATTAAACCACTCGGATAAAGGCTTGGCCGTGGCATGTCGCCCCACGGAATACGTCAGCAGATTAGATTTGTGTTAATATTATTATTCTCTCTATGGCAATATGTGGAAACTTATTTTGCAGAGCCGGACACTATCTTTGTGTTCAAGATCTTCTATGAAGTACTTGGAGGAGGAACCCGCCTTGCAATGCCGAAGACAATTTGCGCGCCGGACCCGTCGTCATTGAAGCCTGGTTCAGGGGCTACTGAGGGAGTCCTGGATTAGGAGGTGTTCGGATAGCCGAACTATACCTTCGGCCGGACTCCTGGACTATGAAGATACAAGATTGAAGACTCCGTCCCGTGTCCGGAAGGGACTTTCCTTCGCGTGGAAGGCAAGCTTGGGGATACGGTTGTTCAGATCTCCTACCATTGTAACCGACTCTATGTAACCCTAACCCTCTCCGGTGTCTATATAAACCGGAGGGTTCTAGTCCGTAGGACAACATACACGTCAACAATCATACCATAGGCTAGCTTCTAGGGTTTAGCCTCTCTGATCTCGTGGTAGATCAACTCTTGTAATACCCATATCATCAATATTAATCAAGCAGGACGTAGGGTTTTACCTCCATCGAGAGGGCCCGAACCTGGGTAAAACTTCGTGTCCCCTGCCTCCTGTTACCATCCGGCCTAGACGCACAGTTCGGGACCCCCTACCCGAGATCCGCCGATTTTGACACCGACAGCGGACTTGGGAGGCCCGGAAGCAAAAGGCACGTCAGGAGGGCCGAAGCTGGCCTCAGACCGCCCAGGGACCAGATTAGACCCTGGGGGAACCAGCCCCGACCTGCCCTGCCTTGTGGCCAAAGGAGAGTCCTCCCCTCCTCGCCTGGCGCTGGCCTCGTCGTCGTCCGGCATGGAGCGGAGGGCCTGGGACCTGCGCCGAGGAAAGGACTCCCTCGACTCCTCGCCAGTCGCTTCAGAGTCGGACTCTTCCTCCTCCGCCTCTTCTCCCCCCTTTCTCCCGCTGGAGCTGCCGGAGGACACGTTCACCATCGCCAGCGCCGCTAGGTCCTCGGGAGCTTCCGCGGGCACCAGCCCCTCACCATTGAAGGTGGGCATGGCGTTCACCACCTTCTCCCAGTCGTCGCGAAGGAATAGGGGGACGGGGGCGCTCACCGGGCTCGCCACGCCTCCCCCAACCAAGGAATGGAGGGCCGCGAACAGATTCTCGTCAGTCAGGGCCTTGGAGCTCAAGCGCAGGGCGGCGTCCGCTTCTCCAAGCCTCCACGGTGGGAGCGAGTGCTCCTGGAGTGGAGCCACCCGGTGCTCAGAGAACTCCCTCAGGAGCATGGCCCCGGTCAACTTCGCCGCCCCCAAGTTGCTTGGCCTTGATAACCAACAAGTATAGGGGATCGCAACAGTTTTCGAGGGTAAAGTATTCAACCCAAATTTGTTGATTCGACACAAGGGGAGCCAAAGAATATTCTCAAGTATTAGCAGCTGAGTTGTCAATTCAACCACACCTGGAAACTTAGTATCTGCAGCAAAGTGTTTAGTAGCAAAGTAATATGATAGTGGTGGTTGCGGCAACAAAAGTAAAGACAGCAAAAGTAATGTTTTTGGTATTTTGTAGTGATTGTAACAGTAGCAGCGGGAAAGTAAATAAGCGTAAACCAGTATATGGAAAACTCGTAGGCACCGGATCAGTAATGGATAATTATGCCGGATGTGGTTCATCATGTAACAGTCATAACATAGGGTGACACAGAACTAGCTCCAATTCATCAATGTAATGTAGGCATGTATTCCATATATAGTCATACGTGCTTATGGAAAAGAACTTGCATGACATCTTTTGTCCTACCCTCCCGTGGCAGCGGGGTCCTATTGGAAACTAAGGGATATTAAGGCCTCCTTTCAATAGAGAACCGGAACAAAGAATTAGCACATAGTGAATACATGAACTCCTCAAACTAAGGTCATCACCGGGAGTGGTCCCGATTATTGTCACTTCGGGGTTGCCGGATCATAACACATAGTAGGTGACTATAGACTTGAAAGATAGGATCAAGAACACACATATATTCATGAAAACATAATAGGTTCAGATCTGAAATCATGGCACTTAGGCCCTACTGACAAGCATTAAGCATAGCAAAGTCATAGCAACATCAATCTTAGAACATAGCGGATACTAGGGATCAAACCCTAACAAAACTAACTCGATTACGCGATAAATCACATCCAACCCATCATCGTCCAGCAAGCCTACGATGGAATTACTCACGCACAGCGGTGAGCATCATGAAATTGGTGATGGAGGATGGTTGATGATGACGACGGCGACGAATCCCCCTCTCTGGAGCCCCGAACGGACTCCAGATCAGCCCTCCCGAGAGGTTTTAGGGCTTGGCGGCGGCTCCGTATCGTAAAACGCGATGATTTCTTCTCTCTGATTTTTTTCTCCCCGAAAGCCAATATATAGAGTTGGAGTTGGCATCGGAGGACATCCTGGGGGCCCACGAGGCAGGGGCGCGCCCTAGAGGGGGGGGTGCGCCCCCCACCCTCGTGGACAGGGTGTGGGCCCCCTGGTCTTCATCTTTGGCGAGGATTTTTTATTAGTTTTTCTAAGATGTTCCGTGGAGTTTCAGGTCATTCCGAGAATATTTGTTTTCTGCACATAAAACAACACCATGGCAATTCTGCTGAAAACAACGTCAGTCCGGGTTAGTTCCATTCAAATCATACAAGTTAAAGTCCAAAACAAGAGCAAAAGTGTTTGGAAAAGTAGATACGACGGAGACGTATCAACTCCCCCAAGCTTAAACCCTTGCTTGTCCTCAAGCAATTCAGTTGACAAACTGAAAGAAAGAAAAACTTTTACAAACTCTATTTGCTCTTGTTGTTGTAACTATGTCAAGCCAGCAATCAAGTTTTCAGCATATATCATAACTAACCATATTTGCAATAATTCTCGGGTCTCATAATTACTCATATCAATAGCATAATCAACTAGCAAGCCATAATAATAAATCTCGGATGACAACACTTTCTCAAAACAATCATAATATGATATAACAAGATGGTATCTCGCTAGCCCTTTCTGAGACCGCAAAACATAAATGCAGAGCACCTTCAAAGATTAAGGACTGACTAGACATTGTAATTCATGGTAAAAGAGATCCAATCATAGTCATACCCAACATAGATTAATAGTGATGAATGCAAATGACAGCTGTGCTCTCCAGCTAGTGCTTTTTAATAAGAAGGTGATGACTCAACATAAAAGTAAATGGATAGGCCCTTCGCAGAGGGAAGCAGGGATTTGTAGAGGTGCCAGAGCTCGTTTTTGAAATAGAGATAAATTGCATTTTGAGCAGTATACTTTCATTGTCAACGTAACAACTAAGAGATGGTGATATCTTCCATGCTAAACACATCATAGGCGGTTCCCAAACAGAATGGTAAAGTTTATACTCCCCATCCACCAACAAGCATCAGTCCATGACTTGCTCGAAACAACGAGTGTCTCCAACATACATCAAGTCCCAGGGGGAGTTTTGTTTGCAATTAATTTTGATTTAGTTTGCATAAAGCATGGGACTGGGCATCCCGGTGACCAGCCATTTTCTCGTGAGTGAGGAGCGGAGTCCACACCTCTTGAGAATACCCGCCTAACACGGAAGATAAGGACAGTCTTGGTTGATACATGAGCTATTCGAGCATACAAAACAGAATATTTATTTGAAGGTTTAGAGTTTGGCACATACAAATTTACTTGAAACGGCAGGTAGATACCGCATATAGGAAGGTATGGTGGACTCATCTGGAATAACTTTGAGGTTTAAGGGATTGGATGCACAAGCAGTGTTCCCGCTTAGTACAGGTGAAGGCTAGCAAAAGACTGGAAAGCGACCAACTAGAGAGCGACAACAGCCATGTACATGCATTAAAATTAATAAACATTGGATGCAAGCATGAGTAGGATATAATCCACCATAAACATAAATATCATGAAGGCTATGTTGATTTTGTTTCAACTACATGCGTGAAGATGTGCCAAATCAAGCCACTTAAATCATTCAAAGGAGGATACCACCCCATCATACCACATCATAATCATCTCAATAGCATGTTGGCACACAAGGTAATCCATTATAACTCATAGCTAATCAAGCATGGCACAAGCAACTATGATCTCTAATTGTCATTGCAAACATGTTTATTCATAATAAGCTGAATCAAGAACGACGGGCTCATCATATTTACAAAAACAAAAGAGGTCGAGTTCATACCAGCTTTTCTCATCTCAGTCAGTCCATCATATATCATCATAATTGCCTTTCACTTGCATGACCGAACGGTGTGAATAATAATAAGAGTGCACGTGCATTGGACTAAGCTGGAATCTGCGAGCATTCAATAAACAGGAGAAGACAAGGCAATATGGGCTCTGGGTTAAATCAACATTAAAGCATATAAGAGCCATTACAATAATTTAATTATGGTCTTCTCCTACTGACCCCAAAGAAAAGAAAAGAAATAAAACTATTTACACGGGAAAGCACCCAACAAGCAAAAGAAGAACATGAAATATTTTTGGTTTTCTTTTTAGTTACTACTACAGCAGGAAAGTAAATTACTACTAATTTTTTTCTTAAGGTTTATCAAACACACAACAAGAAAGCAGGAAAAAGAAAATAAACTAGCATGGATATTACAATGAAAGAGTATGAGCACCGACATCTAGCAATGAGTGTGTGTGAGCATAAATGTAATGTCGGCGAGAAATACGTACTCCCCCAAGCTTAGGCTTTTGGCCTAAGTTGGTCTACTGCCAGGGATAGCCTGGCGGATACCCGTAGGTGTAGCTGGGGTCGTACTGCGACGAAGAATAGTTGGGATCATACTGATGTGCAGCGGTTATCGCCTGCTGAGCTGCAGCGTGGAGTCGGGTTGCCTCCGCTCTCCTCTCGTACTCATCTGCCTCCTCTCTAGTAATAGTATATCTTCCTTTTGTTTGTGAATCAAAAAGGGCAGGAGCAGGGAGAGTAACATGGACAACATGCCGTTTGTTAAAAATTAAACGATATAAAAGAGGTGATTCGGGCCTCTCGACAAAATGATGTGAGGCCATGGAGTCATAATCTAAATATGCAGTGGGCAACTCCGTATCACCCTCACGGATGTCTATCTCAAGAAAATTAGCTAAGCGGGTTGCATAAATTCCTCCAAAGAAATCTCCATTATGTCTATTATGATGCAACCTACGAGCTACAATGGCTCCCATGTGATAAGATTGGTCTCCTAACACAGCAGTCCTAAGAATGCTAAGGTCAGGGACACACATGTGACATGCTTCATCCTTAGCATTTATGCATCTACCGATGAAGAGAGCAAAATAGTGTATAGCAGGAAAGTGAATGCTCCCTATGGTAGCCTGCGTTATATCTCTAGATTCCCCTACAGTTATACTAGCAAGAAAGTTTCTAAATTCAGATTTAGGGGGATCCCTAACACTACCCCATGAAGGAAGTTTGCAAGCAGAAGTGAAATCCTCTAAGTCCATGGTATAAGATTTGTCATAAAGATCAAACATGACTGAAGGAGAATTACGCGAAGATGAATACTCAAACCTCCTCACAAATGTACTCGTGAGATCATGATACTGGGGGCATTTGTTAGCCTCAAAATCCTCAAGACCGGCATTGTGCAAATATGATTTAAATTCTTCTTTAATTCCCGCACGGCCCATAAAATTTTCCGACGGCCATTCACAAGGCCGTACCAGAGCGTCTCTTGGTGGATCCTCATCAGCATTGCGCATAGCAATTCTGGGTCCTTGCTTCTTAGAGGAACCACCTTGGAACATCTTCCTAAGCATATTGTTTTTCTCTGAAAAAATCTGGAATTTTTAGTAACTTCAAACAAAGGTGAACCAACTTCAATAAGACTGATAGCAACTACTGCTACAAGTGCCTAGAGCCTATATCAAGCATCAGAACTACTTGGAACCATATAAATTTGGCATGCAAGCTCAAGAACATGGTCACCTATGCAGCACAAATTTGCAAAGAATAAAGCACTAGAACAAAAACTAATTGGACCAATGGAGGAGTCACATACCAAGGAACAATCTCCCCAAGCAGTTTTGCGAAAGGTGCTTTGAGCAAGGAGATCGAAAATCACAGCAAAAGTGGCTGGAACTCGTGCTTGAGTTGCGTTTTCGGGTTTGTGTGAGACAGAGGAAGAAGATGGGTGCTAGGATAGGTGGAGGAGGGCCACCGTGGGCCCACGAGGCAGGGGGCGCGCCCTATAGGGGGGGCGCCCACCACCCTCGTGGCCAGGTGGCAGCTCCTCCCGTGGTAATTTTTGCACAGTAAATCCTCAAATATTCCCGAAAAAATCATATTAAATTGGCATGTCATTCTGAGGACTTTTATTTTCGGGATATTTTTATATTGCACTTATAAGCGAGGAAACAGACAGAAAAATACTATTTTTACTTTATTTCTACTAAAGAACAGAAAATATAGAGAGGGTACAGAAGTTTGTGCTTCTAGTTTCATCCATCTCATGCTCATCAAAAAGAATCCACTAACAAGGTTGATCAAGTCTTGTTAACAAACTCATTCCGATAATCATGAAGCCGGAGAAATTTCGAATAACACTAAGTTCCCTCAACGGGGATATGCACATCCCCTATAATAAGTATATCATATTTCTTTTTCACCGTAGGAAGAGGAAATTCAAAACCTCCAAATTTAATCAATGGGATTTTTCCAATAGAGTTGATACTATGAACTTGAGGTTGTTTCCTCGGAAAGTGTACCGTATGCTCATTACCATTAACATGAAAAGTGACATTGCCTTTATTGCAATCAATAACAGCCCCTGCAGTATTAAGAAAAGGTCTTCCAAGAATAATAGACATACTATCATCCTCGGCAATATCAAGAATAACAAGGTCCGTTAAAATAGTAACGTTTGCAACCACAACAGGCACATCCTCACAAATACCGACAGGTATAGCAGTTGATTTGTCAGCCATTTGCAAATATATTTCAGTAGGTGTCAGCTTATTCAAGTCAAGTCCATGATATAAAAGAGAGGCATAACACTAACACCGGCTCCAAGATCACATAAAGCAGTTTTAATATAATTTCTTTTAATGGAGCAAGGTATAGTAGGTACTCCGGGATCTCCAAGTTTCTTTGGTATTCCACCCTTAAAAGTATAATTAGCAAGCATGGTGGAAATTTCAGCTTTCGGTATCTTTCTTTTATTAGTAATGATATCTTTCATATATTTAGCATAAGGATTTGTTTTGAGCACATCAGTTAATCGCATACGTAAAAAGATAGGCCTAATCATTTCAGCAAAGCGCTCAAAATCCTCATCATCCTTTTTCTTGGATGGCTTGGGAGGAAAGGGCATGGGTTTCTGAACCCATGGTTCTCTTTCTTTACCATGTTTCCTAGCGACAAAGTTTCTTTTATCATAACGTTGATTCTTTGATTGTGGGTTATCAAGATCAACAGCAGGTTCAACTTCTACATCATTGTCATTACTAGGTTGAGCATCATCATGAACAACATCATTAATATTTTCACTAGGTTCATGTTCATTACCAGATTGTGTTTCAGCATCAGACATAGATATATCATTTGGATTATCAGGTGGTTCAGCAATAGGTTCACTAGAAGTTTGCACAGTTCTATCATTTTTCTTTTTCTTCTTTTTAGAAGAACTAGGAACATCAATATTATTTCTCTGAGAATCTTGTTCGATTCTCTTAGGGTGGCCTTCAAGATACAAAGGTTCCTGAGTCATTCTACCAGTTCTAGTAGCCACTCTAACAGCACAATCATTTTTCTTACTATTCATTTCATCAAGCACTTCTTTTTGAGATTTAAGTACTTGTTCTACTTGAGTGGTAACCATAGAAGCATGTTTGCTAACAAGTTTAAGTTCAATTTTAATATTAGCCATATAATCACCCAAGTATTTAAGCATATCGGAATCATATTTCAATTGTCTACCAAAATAAGCATTGAAATTTTCTAGTTTGACAATAAAATTATCAAACTCATCAAAGCATTGCCTAGCAGACTTATAGTGAGGGATATCACCTTCATCAAATCTATAGAGAGAATTTACCTTTACTACCTGTGTCGGGATATCGGGATCAGGAGGTTCTTCAGGAAATAAGTGATTGAGATCATATGTTTCCTCAACAGACGGTAGATTAAGACCATGTATTTCTTCAATAGGAGGTAAATTCTTCACATCTTCAGCTTTAACACCTTTTTCTTTCATATATTTCTTTGCCTCTTGCATATCTTCGGGACTGAGGAATAAAACACCTCTCTTCTTCGGAGTTGGTTTAGGAATAGGCTCAGTAATTGGAGCGGGAGCTGGCTCAGGAGGTGCCCAATTATTTTCATTTGTCAACATATTATTCAAGAATTTCAGCTTCATCCGGTGTTCTTTCCCTGAAAAGAGAACCAGCACAACTATCCAGGTAATCTTTGGAAGCATCGGTTAGTCCATTATAAAAGATATCAAGTATTTCAGGTTTCTTAAGAGGATGATCAGGCAAAGCATTAAGTAACTTGAGAAGCCTCCCCCAAGCTTGTGGGAGACTCTCTTCTTTAATTTGCACAAAGTTGTATATTTCCCTCAAAGCAGCTTGTTTCTTATGAGCAGGGAAATATTTAGCAGAAAAGTAATAAATCATATCCTGGGGACTATGCACACAACCAGGATCAAGAGAATTAAACCATATCTTAGCATCACCTTTAATGAGAACGAAAATATTTTGAGTATATAGAAGTAATGCGATCTCTCATCATTAGTGAACAGGGTAGCTATATCATTTAACTTAGTAAGATGTGCCACAACAGTTTTAGATTCATAGCCAAAAAAAGGATCAGATTCAACCAAAGTAATTATATCTGGATCAACAGAGAATTCATAATCCTTATCAGGAACATAGATAGGTGAAGCTGCAAAAGCAGGATCAGGTTTCATTTTATCTCTAAGTGATTCTTTGTTCCATTTAATCAATAACCTCTTAAGTTCATATCTATCTCTGCAGGCTAAAATTGCTAAAGAAGAATCTTTATCAAAAAGATAACCCTCAGGAATAACAGGCATATTTTCATCATCACTTTCATCATCGTATTCAGTCTCATCAATTTCTCTTTCTCTAGCCCTAGCAATTTTTATTTCAAGAAATTCACTAAGGGGCACAGTAGTATCAGGCATAGGAGCAATTTCATCATAAGTATCATGCATAGTAGAAGTGGCAACATGCGACATATCGGAACGAATAGCAGAAGAAGGTTTAGGTGTCGCTAGCTTACTCATAACAGAAGGTGAATCAAGTGCAAGGCTAGATGGCAGTTCCTTACCTCCCCTCGTAGTTTTTTTTGACTATTTACTGCAAGGCAACAGCCTCACGGTCCTTTATTAATAAAATGCAAGAAAGTTACAAGTTTTAGGATGTACAGATTAAGAAATGATACTTATAAGAAAAGGCTAAGAAAGGTTAGCTATCCAAGACAGAAGACTATCTCTATATTTACATTTAATCCTATGGGAAAGAAGAGAGATGTCATGAATAAAATTTCTTCTCCAAGCTCGGAATGTTGGTTGTTCATTTCTGAAGATCTTCCCATTCCTTTGTATCCAAATGTTCTAGGTAGTAGTGAATACAACCTCAGAGAAAAAAGGGAAGCCAAAATCCTTCCTAACTGCTTGTGCCATTTCATGTGTGGTTTGGTTCAGTTGAATTGTCCAAGAAATTCCAAGATAGTTCCAAACCCTTTGGCTAAAATTGCAAGCAAAGAAAAGATGAGCCCGATCCTCATGTTGTGCAAGGTTGCATAGCACACATGTGCCATCCTGGATAATCCAATGTCGACGTTGCATCATATCCCTGGTATTCAGGCGTTCCATTAACAGAAGCCAACCGAAAACTTTTATTTTTAACGTGCATGCACATTTCCAAATCCACCGTAAAATTGGGTCAACCAATAGATGTGAGAAGCAAGAATCATAATATATTTTTGACAGGAAGACTCCAGTCTTTGATGGCCATTTCCAAATATCCTTGCTATCCCTATCCAGATTGATCAAAGGCAGGAGGGCCTGTAATTGCGTGAGTTCCGAGAAGGCCTCTTGCGAAAGAGGCAAATGGAAATGATCCAAGATATCAGGCTGCTCCATGAAGTCCTTGACTGTAACTGCATCATCCACAACAAATGAGTGTAGCCGAGGGAAACAATCCTGCAAGAAGACAGCATGATTTCCCAGCTGCCAATGATCAAGCCAAAAAAGCACCGTGTCACCAGCGAGAACTTGTGGAACAGCAAGCTTGCAGAACTTGGGGTATAAACGCATGATATCACGCCACCAAAATGAACCACAACTCTATGTGCTTTGTGGCAGTGATGCTGCGTAATAAGTGTCCCAAATTAAATACACCCAGGGCACATCCACCTTATTGAAGAACTTGAATAGATGCTTTAGAAGGAGAGCCTCATTTTGGATGGCCAAGTTAAGAACACCCAGACCCCCAACATCCTTAGGGCGATAGACTAAATCCCAAGCAGCCACTGATTGACGTGGATTATCCATGTTGCCTCTCCACAGACACTGTCTCATGATTCGTTCTAACTGCTGCAAGATACCTTTTGGGAGCGATAATGTGCACAAATAATATATGGGCATGGAGCACAACACCGACTGAAGAAGCTGCAGTCGGCTCCCTTGGTTTAGTAAGCATGATGATGCAGATAAACGGCGCTCAACACGGTCAACCAGAGGAAGCAGATCATAAATTGTAGGCCTAGAAGTTCCCATTGGCAGTCCTAGGTACGTGAAAGGCATCGTCCCAACATCACATCCAAGCAGAGAGGCCACTCTAGCTCCGTCCTCATCAGACATGTTTATAGGAATGAGAGAGGATTTACTGAAATTAACCCGCAAACCAGTGGACTTAGCAAAAGTAGCCAGCATTTCCTTGAAGGCAATGAGTTGCTCATCGATCGCAGGCAGAACAATTAAAGTGGCGTTGGCATATTGTACTATCGGATAATCATTGGAGTTAGTTGGGATTGGCAGAGATAGAATATTCTTGGAGCACATCTCATCGACAACAGATTGCAGTAAATCCACCGCAATCACAAAAAGCAACGGTGAGAGAGGATCCCCCTGATGCACGCCCGTTCTACAGACAAAGTGCTTCCCTGGCACACTATTGAGGAGCACAGAAGAAGACCCAGTAGATAGGATAGTATTGATCCAACCAGTCCATCGGGAATCAAAGCCCTTGCGTTGCATGATTCTGAGGATTAGGTCATGTTCAACTGTGTCAAAAGCTTTAGTGAAATCCAGCTTTAAGAGGACGATGGGGCGCTTCGAGGCCTTACATTGGTGTATATACTCAAAACACCATGCTAGGCAATCTTGGATCGACCGAGATCGGAGAAAACCATATTGATTACGGTGGATGCACCTTAGGATCACCTTCTGGAGTCGATTAGCAAGCAGCTTGGTTAAGAATTTCAGGCACATGTTGGTCAAAGAGATTGGCCGAAAGTCTCCAACCACTTCAGGGCTCAACTTTTTTGGTATAAGGGTAATTAAGGAAGTGTTAAGACATTCCAAACTGCATCTTCCCTCATAAAACTCCTTCACAAGTTGCATGAAATCCTCCTTTAGGATTGGCCAGCATCTCTTTAGGAATAGCCCAGAAAACCCATCGGGACCAGGGGCCCGGTCCGGTGGCATGTGTTTAATGATAGCATCAACCTCGGAATCAGTGAAAGGCTAGGATAGATCCTCAAGGCCATCAACTCACGGAATTAATGTGTCTAAGTCAAAACCAATGTGAATTCCTTTTGTAGAGCCCATTCGTTGATTAAAATCAGACCAAAACATATTCTCAAGTTGTTGGTGATCCGAGACAACTTCACCATCAGCATTCTTAATGGAGGAAATTGTGTTTCTCCTATATCTCTCTGTGGCCATTGCATGGAAAAACTTAGAGTTTTCCTCCCCAACTTTTATGCTGCGTATAGTGCAACACTGTTTCCAATAAACAAATTGCCAGTGCAAAGTATCCTCCAAATGCAATTTCACAATTCGCCTGAAGTGAAACTCCGGTCTTGACAAAGGTCTAATCTCTTCCAAACCATCTAAGAATAGAATTACTTTGTTGCAATCAGCAATGAGTGCTTTAATTGTGGACAAATTCATGTGCCATTTCTTGAGTGCATACCGCAGAGCCTTGAATTTAGAGGAAATGGTTAGAGCAGCCGAGGGTCTGTCCACGGATTTATTCCAAACCTGAGCCACACAGTCATAAAAGCCAGGCAAGTCAATCCAGTAATTCTCATAACGGAAGATATTAGCCTTTGGGATAGCAGTAGCAATCGAGACCACACACGGAACATGATAAATTGTTGAGGGATAAATTGTTGTCTTAGCGTCTTTCAAGTTCTTCATAGTGTCCAGCAGATATAAATCCCAAGTGACTCAAAGACTAGAGCTATGCTCCCCGGCAACGGCGCCAGAAAAAGGTCTTGATAACCCACAAGTATAGGGGATCGCAACAGTTTTCGAGTGTAAAGTATTCAACCCAAATTTGTTGATTCGACACAAGGGGAGCCAAAGAATATTCTCAAGTATTAGCAGCTGAGTTGTCAATTCAACCACACCTGGAAACTTAGTATCTGCAGCAAAGTGTTTAGTAGCAAAGTAATATGATAGTGGTGGTTGCGGCAACAAAAGTAAAGACAGCAAAAGTAATGTTTTTGGTATTTTGTAGTGATTGTAACAGTAGCAGCGGGAAAGTAAATAAGCGTAAACCAGTATATGGAAAACTCATAGGCACCGGATCAGTAATGGATAATTATGCCGGATGTGGTTCATCATGTAACAGTCATAACATAGGGTGACACAGAACTAGCTCCAATTCATCAATGTAATGTAGGCATGTATTCCGTATATAGTCATATGTGCTTATGGAAAAGAACTTGCATGACATCTTTTGTCCTACCCTCCCGTGGCAGCGGGGTCCTATTGGAAACTAAGGGATATTAAGGCCTCCTTTTAATAGAGAACCGGAACAAAGCATTAGCACATAGTGAATACATGAACTCCTCAAACTAAGGTCATCACCGGGAGTGGTCCCGATTATTGTCACTTCGGGGTTGCCGGATCATAACACATAGTAGGTGACTATAGACTTGCAAGATAGGATCAATAACACACATATATTCTTGAAAACATAATAGGTTCAGATCTGAAATCATGGCACTCGGGCCCTAGTGACAAGCATTAAGCATAGCAATGTCATAGCAACATCAATCTCAGAACATAGTGGATACTAGGGATCAAACCCTAACAAAACTAACTCGATTACATGATAAATCTCATCCAACCCATCACCGTCCAGCAAGCCTACGATGGAATTACTCACGCACGGCGGTGAGCATCATGAAATTGGTGATGGAGGATGGTTGATAGGGCTGGAAAAAAAAGCTCGAAGCTCGTGAGCTAAACGAGTAGCTCGTGACTTGGCTCGAATCGACTCGAACTCGAAGAATAACGAGTCGAGCCGAGCTTTAGTTTAAGATCGTTTATAGACCAAGTTAAACGAGCCAATCTCACGAGTACCCGTGTAACTCGTTAGGCTCGGTACAAAAGATCAGCCACTCCCAATATAAAAAAAGATCAGCCACTCAGCACCCTATGTCCCAAGCGCACAACACAAGGCCTAACCATTGAAGGCCCAACCGCCTAGGAGACTCATGCGTTACAAGGAAATTACAATTGTTTAGTGATATATATGTAATATATACATAATAATTTTTATAATATTTAAGGGTTTTATATTCATATCTTTAACGAGCTTAACAAGCTAAACGAGCCAGCTCGCAAGTTATATGAGTCGAGCCAATCTTGAATTTGAGCTCGTTAATAATAACGAGTCGAGTCGAGCTAGCTCGTTAACGAAACGAGCTCTAGCGAGTCGAGCCGAGCTGGCTCGACTCGGCTCGAATTCCAGCCCTAATGGTTGATGATGATGACGGCGACGAATCCCCTTCTCCGGAGCCCCGAACGGACTCCAGATCAGCCCTCCCGAGAGGTTTTAGGGCTTGGCGGCGGCTCCGTATCGTAAAACGCGATGATTTCTTCTCTCTAATTTTTTTCTCCCCGAAAGCCAATATATAGAGTTGGAGTTGGCGTCGGAGGACATCCAGGGGGCCCACGAGGTAGGGGGGCGCACCCCCCACCCTCGTGGACAGGGTGTGGGCCCCCTGGTCTTCATCTTTGGCGAGGATTTTTTTATTATTTTTTCTAAGATGTTCCGTGGAGTTTCAGGTCATTCCGAGAATATTTGTTTTCTGCACATAAAACAACACCATGGCAATTCTGCTGAAAACAGCGTCAGTCCGGGTTAGTTCCATTCAAATCATACAAGTTAGAGTCCAAAACAAGGGCAAAAGTGTTTGGAAAAGTAGATACGATGGAGACGTATCAGGCCTCAGGTCCGCGTTCATCCTCGGTCAGAGACTTGCGAGGCGCCATGGCGTGCCGGATGAGAAGGATTGAGACAGATCTGGAGGATTTCGGGAGCAAGAAGGAGAAGAGCGAGAAAGGGGATCCGGGGCGAGACGAGCGAGAACAAAGCAAGTAAGTCTGGCCCGGGTACTCCTCTTATCAGATGGACAGTTGCCGAGGCGTCGTGGGAAGCGCAGATGCCCATGTCCAATCAATCGCCACACGGCGCCCAAGGCCGCAGGCTGTTGGGGCCCGCGGCGCTTCGCGCTTGCCCCTTCGCTTCTCTGCTAAGCCAAGCCCGTGCGTGCCTTGGGCCCGGGGGCTACTGTCGGCGTTCTGGGAACGGGGGTCCCCAGATTTGCCTGCCTGCGGCCTGTGGCGTGGCTCAAGTGGGGGGGCAGCTCAGCCCATCTTCATCGGCTCAAGCTCAAGACCCTTGCGAGGGGCCAAGCCTCGCGGGGCGGATGACAGGAAGCTTCCTTAGAGGCGGCCTCATCAGGCAGGCTCGCGAGGAGGCGGAGAGATCAAGGCAGGGGTACCTCGCGAGGAGCCCATGACGCAAGCCATGACGAATCAAGACCAGGCGGGCGCCAGGCGAGCGCCGGCCTGCGCAGTGTCCTTGTTTCCCTTTCGGTGCAAAGGGGGCAAGCACAGGCCAAGGTATCAGGCAAAGGTTACCATTCCGGCGCAACGAGACCAAGACCAGCAGAGCGGCGGGACGGAGGTCACCGTGGAGCACAAGATGGCGTCATCACCGGTGCTTTTGGCAGCCGAAGACCACCTTTGGTCAGGATAACTTGTACTAGATGTTCCCCTTCAAAATGGCAAATTGTTGGCGCCCTTCCCGCTCATTATTTGGGAAGAGGCCCAGGGCCTCTATAAATAGAGCTAGCCACCACGAAGTAGGGGCAATGGGGCCAGATCGGATAGAGCCTTAGGAGAGAGAGAGAGAGAGAGAGAGAGAGAGGCGATCGAACTCACCCCACAGTTCATCGCACCAGCTCTAGAACACCTCTCGCGAGGCTATTCTTCCCTTGTACTGTTCATCATCAGCCCCTGAGGCAATCCACCACACCACACACTGGAGTAGGGTATTACACCACAATGGTGGCCCGAACCAGTATAAATCTCGTGTCCTTTGTGTTGTTCGTCGTTCCCAGCTTAGATCACACGAGGAGATCGAACGTAGATCGGTAGGGGAGAGATTTCCGTGCGCACCCCAGTGTTCGAACCTCAAGGGTCTGCCGGAACCCGAAATCCAACAGCGCGTTTGTGAGAATCTGGTCTGGTAGTTAGCCTAGCGGTTCTTCGTCGCCATGGCCCCTAAGAAGAAGACGGCCACGGCGATCGGCTCGTTGGGGGCCGAACGGCCTGTGCCGGTGCGGACGAGCAGCGGACCGGTCGCGAACAGGACTCGGGCCACGGCCCGCGAACACCAGCACCACCCAGGCAGTCGGAGCCTGGCGAGCGGCGTCGTTCATGCACCAGACAATCGGCCCCATGCCGCCAGACCCAATGACGGAGCTGGGCCCCCTGCCGGCGGCGCGGGGCCCTCTGGGGGTGTCGTTGCGCCGACTCCGGGCGGCGCGGCGACCTCCAGGACACATACACCGGCGACCACCGCGCGTTCTTCCCATGGTGTGCGCGCCGAACAGCGTCACCACGTTGGTGACCCTGGGCACCACCGTGGGAAGAGCCCTGTGCGTCGTCAACAAGACGAAGGAGTTCAACACGCTCGCCGAAGCACTGGTGAAAATGGCACGTAGCCACTGGGTCGTGATAGAGCTCCTTCTAACATAGTTAGAAGTCGAAGCGCGCCGCGATCCACTCGGCTGTCACCGCCACCCACGCTAGCGGAAGCCTTGGCGCGCGCACAGCTGCTCCTCGACTTCCCTGCTGCTGCGGAGAAGCTCGATTAGTGGAGGGCCACCATCCGGAGCCTCGTCGCCGTCGCGAACAAAGACGACCCGCGACCGATGGGGCCCACGGGTCGGCGCCCACCGAACCACCACATGCTGGCGCTGGGAGGACTAGGGGAGCTGCGGCCACGGTGCACTCTCCTCCTCCTCGCCAGCCGCCGCGGGCGTCGGCCCATCGCGACGACGCTGGTGATAACATCTCCATAGCATCGTCTGATCCACGGACCCTCCGCGACCAGCGCCAGGTCCTTCGGGAGCGAGCTCACGAAGACGCTCGAACCACCGTCGAGCGCCGACGCGAAACACGCCGCCAGTCGGACAAGCGGGCGGGACCCGCTACGGACCACCCGGCACCGGGGGGCCCCGGTGGCCTACCTTACGAGGTGGGCTGCCCGGCTTTTACCCGTGAGCTGAGGTAGTTCCAGTGGCCGTCCCACCGCACGTTCAAGCCTGACGTCGGCGAGAAGTACACCGGCAAGACCCATCCGTCCGAGTTCCTCGGCATTTATACCATCGCGATGCAGGCCGCTGGGGCTCGCGACGACAAGGTGCTTGCCAACTACTTCCCGCTGGCGTTCAAGCCCAATGTAATGTCTTGGTTGATGCACTTGTCGGCGGACTCCATCTCTTCCTGGTCAGATCTGTGCCATGAGTTCGTTGGCGCCTTCATAGGAGGCCACCAAGCTCATGGCCAGGCCATGATCTGCATATCATTCCCCAGAAGGAAGGGGAGACCCTACGCAAGTACATCCAGAGATTCAGCCGGGTGCAGTACAACATCCTCGACGTTCATCCCGCCGCTGTGATTAGCGCGTTCCATCAGAACGTGCACAATCGCAAGATGCGCGAGGAGCTAGCGATGACCAAGGTTAAGGATGTGGCCAAGCTCTATGTTCTGGCCGACAGGTGCGCCCGGGCTGAAGAGGGAAGGAAGTACCCTAGCGAAGATGCTGACGCGGAAACCGACTCTACCGATGAGGACGCCGCCGCCCCGACGAAGAAGGGCCGGCGTCGCAACAAGAAATGCAAAGGCAAGGTCGTGCTTGCCGTCGAGGGATCTGACGATACCGGTGCTGGCAAGAAGGTCAAGGCAGATACCCCCGGCAAGGAGATTGCCAGGTGTGCCGCCTGCCGGGCCTTGGCGGCTACCGACAAGCCAGGAAGCTCTGGCAAGCAATACTGCAAGATCCACCGCACCAAGGGCCACGATCTCCAGAACTGCCGACAAGTCGAGTTGCTTGCTGAGAAGCAAAAGGCTGAGTACGAAAGGCGGGACAAGGAGAAGGACCAGGATGGTGCTGAGGGATCCGGCAAGAAGCATGGCGGCCAAGGAGGCCGCCCCGACAAGGACAAACAGCAAGAGAGGCCCGCCCGGGGCCGCGACAAGAAACAAGAAGACGACGATCACGACGAGGACGACGAGTCCGGTGAGCAAGGGTTCCATAAGGCTATGGAGGCCATGTGCGTCGATGGCGGTGCCTCGCTGCATGCCTGTCACCGCCAACTCAAGCAGTGGGCGTGAGAGGTTACAGCAACAGAGCCGTCGTTCGATGCTCAGAAGCCACTAAAGTGCTCCAGCACGCCCCTCATCTTTGACGCCGAGGACCACCCTGATCGCACTACCGCGGTCGGGTGTTTGCCGTTGTTGGTTTCGCCAACAATATGCAACCTCAGGGTGAACAAGATGTTGGTTGACGGCGGGGCCGGCCTGAACCTGATCTCTCCTGTCGTGGTCAGAAGGTTGCAAATCCCTGATGGAGACCTCGAGGAAACGGGCACGTTTCAGGGGGTCAATCTGGGGAGAAGTTAGCCAAAGGGAAAGTTCACACTGCCCGTGACATCTGGAGGAGAGTTGAACTACCGGACAGAGAGGATCGTCTTCGACGTGGCCGAGATCCCCTTGCCCTACGACGGGATCCTTGGCCGCCCGGCACTAGCCAAGTTTATGGAGGCATCACACTACACCTACAACGTGCTAAAGATGCCCGGGCCGTTGACCATCATCTCCGTCGCCTCCGACAAGAAGGACACGCTGATCTGCGCCGACCAACTCTACCGAGAAACAGTTGCAGCAGCTGCCGTCAAGGCACCTACTCCTGCCGCCGAAGGCCCGGGAGGAAAGAAGGAGCCCGGCAAGACCTCTCGCACCCACTCCGGCAAGTGCACCTCCTCGGGGTGTTGTGCTACCGTTGAGGACGTGCCAGAGAGCTCTGCCGACAAGAGCAAGAGGTCCAGAGCCGAGCCGCCGCAGACCAAGAAGGTGCCCGTCACGGAGGACAACACGGGAGGGGCCTTCATCATAGGCTCCTCCCTCAACAGCAAATAGGAAGGCGAGCTCGTCACATTCCTGCGGGCAAATGTCGACATGTTTGCATGGCAAGCGTCCGACATCTCCAGTGTTCCCAGGGAGGTGATTGAGCACCACCTAGCTGTTTGCCCCCACGTGCGGCCCATCAAACAGAAGGTCAGAAAGCAGGATCTAGAGAGGCAGGAGTTCATCACAGAGGAGATCAGGAAGTTAGAAGCGGCAGGTTTGGTGAGAGGGATGCTCCATCCGACATGGTTGGCCAATCCGGTAGTGGTGCGCAAGGCGAATGGGAAGTGGAGGCTGTGTATTGATTGCACAGATATCAATAAGGCTTGTCCTAAGGACCCCTTCCCATTGCCGCGCATCGACCAGATTGTTGACTCCACGGCCGGGTGTGATCGGTTATCATTCCTTGATGCCTACTCAGGCTACCACCAAATCTTCATGACAAGAGAGGATGAAGAGAAGACAGCATTCGTCACCCCATGTGGTACGTATTGCTTTTTATGGATGCCTTTCGGGTTGAAGAGTGCTGGCTCAATGTTTGCAAGAGCGGTCCAAATTGGTTTTGAACCTCAGCTCCATAGAAATATGGAAGCCTACATGGATGACATAGTGGTCAAAACCAAGGACGGGCCGACTCTTGTGCAAGATCTAGAAGAGACATTTGCCAACCTGTGCAAGATCAACCTCAAGTTGAACCCTGAGAAGTGCATCTTCGGCATCCCGTCCGGCTAGCTTCTCGGGTTCTTCGTGTCACAGCGCGGGATCGAGGCAAACCCATACAAGATCAAGGCTATTGAGCATATCGAGGCGCCCAAGCGGATCAAGGATGTGTGTCGGCTCACCGGCTGCGCTGCCGCCATGAGCCGGTTCATCTCCAAGTCCGCCGAGCGCGCCCTTCCCTTTTTGAAGATCTTGAAAAAGGCGGGCCCAATAGAGTGGACCCCAAAAGCCAAGGCCGCACTGCAGGACCTGAAGAAATACCTTTCCTCCACGCCAATACTAGTTGCGCCTAAGCCACAAGAGCCGTTACTGCTGCATCTGGCGGCGACGAATCAAGTGGTCAGCGCCGCACTAGTGGCATAGAGGGAGATCAACGAGGAGGCAGCAATGGCGGCAGGACCAGCGGATGGCAAGCCAAAGATTCCCCCGGCAGGGCCTGGTGCCGACAAGGCGCGGCCCCCGGCAGAGTCTGGTGCCACCAAGGCGATGCCCGCGCGGTCAAGTGAAGTGGTGCCCAAGAAAAAGATGATGCAGCACCCGGTTTACTTTGTCCGCTCCCTCTTGCAGGGGGATAGGTCAAGGTATTCCGGTGTGCAAAAACTACTCTTCGGCCTCCTTATGGCCTCGAGGAAGCTGCGTCACTACTTCCAGGCCCACGAGATCACTGTCGTCACCCGCCTCCCGTTACAACGGATACTTCACAACCCGGACGCAACCGGAAGGATTATGGAATGGGCCTTGGAGTTGCCAAGCTTTGGCTTAAAGTTTGAGAGTACCTCGACAATTCAGAGCAGAGTCTTGGCGGAGTTCATCGCGGAATGGACCTCGACGCCTGACGAAGAAATCGAGGACACTACTCTCCCCGGCAAGGAAGCAGACCGCAACTGGATCATGTACTTTGATGGAGCCTTCTCGCTGCAAGGCGCCGGTGCCGGTGTGCTGCTCGTCGCACCCACCGGAGATCACCTCAAGTACGTAATCCAGATGCACTTCCCCAGGGAGATGTCCACCAATAACACCGCCAAGTACGAGGGATTGCTTGCCGGTCTCAGGATCGCGGCAGACCTCGGGGTTAAGAAGCTCATCGTCAGGGGTGACTCACAGCTTGTTGTCAGGCAAGTTAACAAAAATTATCAAAGCCCACTGATTAAAGCATATGTAGATGAGGTGAGGAAGCTGGAGGAACGCTTTGACGGTATCCAGGCAGAGCACGTCCCCCGAGCGGAGAACGACATCGCCGATTACTGATACGTCTCCAACGTATCTATAATTTTTGATTGCTCCATGCTATATTATCTACTGTTTTGGACTATATTGGGCTTTATATTTCCACTTTTATATTATTTTTGGGACTAACCTATAAACCGGAGGCCCAGCCCAGAATTGCTGTTTTTTGCCTATTTCAGTGTTTCGAAGAAACGGGATATCAAACGGAGTCCAAACGGAATAAACCTTTCTGGAACGTGATTTTCTTCCTGAATATGACCCAGGAGACTTGGACCCTATGCCAAGGAAGCTTCGAGGTGGGCACGAGGTAGGGGGGCGCGCCCCCCACCCTCGTGGGCCCACCGAAGCTCCACCGACGTACTTTTTCCTCCTATATATACCTACGTACCCCCAAACGAACAGATACGGAGCCAAAAACCTAATTCCACCGCCGCAACTTTCTGTATCCATGAGATCCCATCTTGGGGCCTGTTCCGGAGCTCCGCCGGAGAGGGCCGTCATCACGGAGGGCTTCTACATCATCATAGCCTCTCCGATGAAGTGTGACTAGTTTACCTCAGACCTTCGGGTCCATAGTTATTAGCTAGATGGCTTCTTCTCTCTTTTTGGATCTCAATACAAAGTTCTCCCCCTCTCTTGTAGAGATCAATTCGATGTAATCTTCTTCTTTTCGCGGTGTGTTTGTTGAGACCGATGAATTGTGGGTTTATGATCAAGTCTATCTATGAATAATATTTAAATCTTCTCTGAATTCTTTTATGTATGATTGGTTATCTTTGCAAGTCTCTTCGAATTATCCATTTGGTTTGGCATACTAGATTGGTTTTTCTTGACATGGGAGAAGTGCTTAGCTTTGGGTTCGATCTTGCGGTGTCCTTTCCCAGTGACAGAAGGGGCAGCAAGGCACGTATTGCATCGTTGCCATCGAGGATAACAAGATGGGGTTTATTTCATATTGCATGAATTTATCTCTCTACATCATGTCATCTTGCTTAAAGCGTTACTCTGTTTTTAACTTAATACTCTAGATGCATGCTGGATAGCGGTCGATGAGTGGAGTAATAGTAGTAGATGCAGAATCGTTTCGGTCTACTTGACACGGACGTGATGCCTATATACATGAGCATGCCTAGATATTCTCATAACTATGCTCAATTCTGTCAATTGCTCAACAGTAATTTGTTCACCCACCGTAGAATACTTATGCTCTTGAGAGAAGCCACTAGTGAAACCTATGGCCCCCGGGTCTATTCTCATCATATCAATCTCCATCACTTTAATCTTGCTTTGCTTTTTACTTTGCCTTTTACTTTTCACTTTGCATCTCTATACCAAAAATACCAAAAATATTATATCTATTAGATCTCACTCTCGTAAGTGACCAGAAGGGATTGACAACCCCTAATCGCGTTGGTTGCGAGTAGCTATCGTTTTGTGCAGGTACGAGGGACTTGAGCGTGGCCTCCTACTGGATTGATACATTGGTTCTCAAAAACTGAGGGAAATACTTACGCTACTCTGCTGCATCATCCTTTCCTCTTCGGGGAAATCCAACGCAAGCTCAAGAGGTAGCAATTACCTGTCAAAACGTGCCGCATTCAATCTACCTGTGGAACCAGGTACCTTTTTGCTCCGGTTAACTCAACCATCCGTCGATCCATCAGCAGGGCAGAGCAAGCGGAGAAAATCAAGTCCTGGCAAGTACTTTCCTACCGAGCCCCTCGGGGCTGCCGGCAAGGGTACTGCCATGGACACTGAGCCTGCCCAAGAGCAACTGACTCCGGCAGGGCATCAGGCACTGGTCGTAGAGACAGCCACTCCCATGGCGGAAGAGATGCCTTTGGTCCTTGCCGTCGAGCCTCAGGCTCCGGCATGGGCGCAGCATACTGTCCAATTCCTCCAAACAGGGGAGCTTCCTGAGGAGCAAGAAGAAGCGGAGAAAGTAGCCCGTCGGTCCGCCCTGTACCAGTTCGTCGATGACGTCCTGTACTGGAGAAGGCCGAACGGTGTGAAACTCAAGTGCATCCCCCGGGAGGCAGGACTGGAGCTGTTGGCAGAGATATATGGAGGCATATGTGGCTCCCACATAGGGTCAAGGGCCCTTGCCAGGAAGGCGTTCCGGCAAGGTTTTGTCTGGCCCACCGCCCTCCAGGATGCGACGACACTAGTCACCAAGTGTGAAGCGTGCCAGTTCCAATCAAAGAAGCTTCATCAACCAGCTCAAGCCCTTCAAACAATGCCTCTCTCTTGGCCATTCTCGGCCTGGGGGCTCGATATACTGGGCCCTTTCCCCCGCGCTGCCGGGGGCTTTGAGTACTTGTACGTTGCAATCGACAAGTTCACAAAGTGGCCAGAGGTGGAAGCAGTGAGGAAGGTGACTACTCAGTCAGCCGTAAAATTCTTCAAAAGGACTGATCTGCTATTTTGGTGTGCCAAACAGAGTCATCACCGACAACGGCACGCAGTTCACAAGCCACATCTTCATCCAGTACATCCGAGACCTCGGCAGCAAGGTCTGTTTTGCTTCCGTGGCACATCCACGGAGCAACGGCCAAGCGGAGAGGGCAAATGCTGAAGAGTTGCGAGGCTTGAGAATGAAGACCTTTGACAAGCTGCACAAGAGTGGAAGGCGCTGGATTGATGAGTTGTCGGCAGTTCTTTGGTCGATCAGGACGAGGCCAAATCGAGCCACCGGCCAGACACCTTTTGCCCTAGTATACGGGGCGGAAGCAGTTCTCCCCATGGAACTCATACACGGGTCACCTCGAGTGCTCACTTATGACGAGCTTGAGCAAGAGCCGTTGCGCCAAGATGACGTGACGCTCCTTGAGGAAGATCGTATTCAGGCGGCTGTGAGAGAGGCACGCTACCAGCAAGCCTTGCGCCGCTACCATAGCCGCAAGGTTCATGCCCGAAGCTTTGAGGAAGGCAACCTTGTTCTTCGGCGCATTCAGTCGGCCAAGAATTCCAACAAGTTGACGCCGAAGTGGGAAGGCCCTTATCGGGTAATACGAGTCACCAGGCCTGGCGCAGTCCGCCTGGAGACCGAGGATGCCGTACCAGTGAGCAACTCCTGGAACATCAAGCATCTTCGCAAGTTTTACCCATAAGGCGCGGCTTGCCGGGCCTCCCGGCAAGCCACCTTTTGTACGAGCTTTTCCGACAAGGCATGTGACCATTTGTACAAAGCCAGGCGCAGACCCTGGCATAAATAAATGAAGTGCTGGCGCCCTAAGTTATAGTATGCATGATAGGTCGAGTCTCGTCCTTGGTTAGGGTTGATAGTGCTTAGCGGCGGCAAACCCCTAGCTTAGAGGTCGAGTGCGTGTCTCTCTGTTCTTCTCTGTCTTCTTTGGTTCGCAGGGCACATGAATATCCTTGCTGAGCTGCTTTGGAAGAAAGGGGACGGACCGGCGTCCGGGCCCCGGCAAGCCAGTATTGCCGGGGGCTACAAGAGCAAAGATCCACCCGCGGCGAGCCAAGGTTGCCGGGGGCTGCAGATTCAGATAAGTTCTCTATCCCTTATCATGCGTTTCGTTATGGACTGAGGTATGTGAAACCCCGTTTTATCCTTAGGCTACCGTGCTCCCCTCATTCCGGACCCTAGGACTCGTTTCCTGGGACCGGGTTTGGTCGTAGTCGCGGCAGCAAGGAAATGAAACGATGAGCCTAAGCACACCTCATCCCTGCCTCCGCCAAGGGTGTGAGAAAGGTCGAATTAAGTGGGGGGACGGCAAGGCCTGTTGCCGGGCGAGAAAACGTTTATCTTAAAGGTAACAAGGATTTACTCCTTGTCGTGGGTTTTACCTACGAATGAAAAACCTGGCAAACATCCCGTTTTCATTAAAAAACATCCCGTACAGGTACAGTTCATACGAAATGAAAACATGAACAAGGGGATTACAGGTTCTAAAGTTAACAAAGGCCCGCAGGCTTACAAGCAAAAAAAGAGATAAGATGCCCGTAATCCCTTTCTTGGCCCTCTCCTCAGGAGGCAGGTCAAGGAGGTGAAAAGGGCAAAAGGGGCGCCTAGGCGAGCCACGACCAGCAGAAGACACCGAGAGAACACCTCGACGGCCGCCCATGGGCAGGCCGGTGATGACGGTGCTGGGAAAAGAGCTGGAAGACGAGGCGGCAGGACCGGCGGTACGCGACGAAGGCGTCGGTGCCCGCGTACTCCGAGTTGACGGCCTTGCCACCCGCCCTCTTCCTCTTCCGCAGCCTCCCAACGCCAGCCGCCCAAGGAGACGGCCCCGAGAGGTTCAAGGAGCTGGCCCCGCCCCCGGCAAACTCCTGCCGAAGGAGAGGCCAGGTGCAGATGTTGCTGCTGCCGCACCCGCCCAGGCGCGGGGTGTCCGATGCCTAGTCGGACTCGTCCCCACTATCCGCCCCGCTGTCCTCCTCGTCACTTTCACTCGAGGAAGAGCTTCCATCGTCGGAATCTCCATCGGAGGAGCTCTCCACGCAGCACTTCAGGCGAGTCCCGAACTCCCCGAAGACCTTGACGGAGAGTAGGCCGTCCTCCATCAATTTGAAGTAGAGGATGAGCCCCGCCGTCAGGCTGCGGATGCGAGCGAACGTCTTCCACCCACGACGGAGGTACATGACTCGAGGAGCCAGGAAGTACACGTCGACCCGTTTGCCCCCGTTCCCGCAACCCCTCATGTGCAATCTGAGGGATTGGGGCCGGTCACGCTCCTTCTCCCGAGCAAACGGGGCGGGAAGACAAAGACGGCAACGCGGAGGCCGGCGCAGGCTAATGAAGAACTAGCGGGGCTGGTCTCCGACATGGCCTTCCATCGGGAAAGGCACCATGGGCGGGGGCGAAGCTGGCACGCTGCCCCGCCCTCCTCTTCCCCGAGCACTGCGACCTCTGCCCCAGCCTCGCCCACGGCCTCGCTCCCTCCCCCTTCCCCTCGCGTCCGGCTCTGCCACCACGGGCGCAGGAGGAGGCGGGACGCGTTGTCGAGCGGCGACCCTCGCCGCCACCGTCGAAGGACAGGGATTCCCTTTCTCCATGACAAACGAGAGGGAGGAGCGGAAGCAAAGGGAGGTAGAAGATGGAAGAATGCGGGATGCCATCTCCCCTTCCCGCTCTTTATAAAGGAACGGGGTTGGGGCTCGGCCGCCCCGCTCGGCCAATCAAGACACGGGAGGCGCAGGGAACCAGGACCGACCCGCTGCCCCAACCAGTGGCGGCCCGGTTTCCCGCCTCCACCATTTGCCACCCCGAGCGCATGAAAGACGCGTGGCAGACATGCAGAACCGAGGGGACAGGTGAGGTGACCTCTCCCCACCCCGTGATCGTGGGGAGTGAATGCCTTGAAGACCGCGCCCCGACCCCATTCTGTAAAAGAGTCGCGCCTCCACGCCTCCCTCCCTTTACGGGGAAGGTGCGAGCCGCCTCTTTACTGCGATGTGACACATGCGTGTGAAAACCACCCCACGCATGCCGCCCACGTCACACACCCCCCTCGCCCCCGCCGCGCCGCGCGCGCGGGTCGTGGGAAGCACGGCGCGCGAAAAATCTTACCACGGTAAAAACCGCCCCGCCTGCCCGCGCATCGTTTTGGGCCTGACCCAACAACGTGTTGCGCTTATGTGTGGCCCAGGCCCGGGGGCTCCTGTCGGTGTACCAAACTAGGGGCACATTTTTGCACCCATTTACCTGTGCACGGGCAGTCAGAGCCGCGTCCGCGGCCACACCAAGTAGAGCGAGGGAGGTGAGCCAAGGTAAGACCAAAGCCCAAGATGGCCAGAGCAATGCCAAGGCCAAGGCCACAAAGAGCAAAGGGACAAACCAGGTTCCCCCGGTAGGAGACCCTTGCCGGGGGCAGCCTCGGCAGCCCTGGCAAGACCCTTGCCGGGGCAGCTCGCCCCACGCCAACAGAGCGAGCCACCCTTGAGCCCACGGCCCCCAGCGCCATCATTAGCGTGGGGCCAGGGCTCGGAAAGGCACCTTTGTGGTGGCATGCAGATCTTTGTGAGGACATATTCAAGATCAGATGAGGATTAGAAGACGACGACTCTCGACAAGATCCTTGCCGAGGAAGGCCACCAGACCCCCGGCAAGATCCTTGCCGGGGACGACAGCACGCCGCGGCAAGACCCTTGCCGGGCCACACGACAAGACTCTTGCCGGGCCACCCGGCAAGGCCCTCACCAAGGACGCCAGCGGGACCCCCGCCAGGCCCACGCCAGCCAAGTCTCCGCCGCCGTTCGCATGCAGCTGTCGACCCAACCAGCTGGGCAGGCACCTGTGTGGAAACATGCAGCCCTTCGTGGAGGCTCCACCACCGCGCCACCTCAGCTGCCTGCCTGCCTACACGGCACCGCATGCATCGCTGGCCAGGGCGTGTGTCGAAGCTTGGAGGAGCGGCGACGGACGGGACGGGCCTCGCCCCCGTCCCCGATAAAGTGAAGGGACACCTAAGCCTCGCATTAAATGTGCCTTGTCCTATAATACGAGGGATAACCTCGTGCCACTGTAGACCTTTCCACCTCCTTTCTGCCACTGTGGCAGCCCCTTTTTCCTATAAAAGGAGGCCTGAGGCGACCAGGAGAAGGATTCAGCTTTTTGGAGCTCGTTACACTCCATAGCTAGCTCAAGAACTCATAGTACATCCACCAAAGCAGGACTAGGGTTTTACGCATCCTCGCGGCCCGAACCTGGATAAACGAATCGCATGCTCTCTGCTAGACCCGCTCTTCTCTCAACCCCGCGCCCCGCAACCGCAGTAGGGATTCTTGTGATCCCATAGGTGTCGTTTCCCACCGACAAATGCATTGAACGCTGAACCCCTCGAGGGCATTGAAAACATTCCTGTCGTTCGCAAATTCCAAGGTGTCTTTCCCGAAGAACTTCCAGGGATTCCCCCTGCTAGAGCTGTCGAATTCATCATCGACTTGAAACCAGGCATCACTCCTATAGCCAAACGACCCTACAAGATGCCGCCGCAAGAACTCATTAAGCTTAAGGAGGAAATCGACAAATCTCTTCGCAGTGGTTTCATTCGCCCAAGTTGCTCTCCTTGGGGAGCACCTTCTCTCTTTGTCAAGAAGAAGGATGGGACAAACCGATTGGTCCAAGATTACCGTCCTATTAACCAAGCTACCATTCAGAACAAATATCCTCTTCCTCGGATCAATGATCTGTATGATCAACTGGTTGGTTCATCAGTGTTCTCTAAACTTGACTTGAGGTTGGGTTACCACCAGATCCGTGTTCGTGAAGAGGATATCCCAAAGACCGCCTTCGTGACTCAATATGGATCATACGAGTACACTGTCATGTCATTCGGCTTAACCAATGCTCCAGCCACCTTCTCTCGTCTGATGAACTATATATTCATGGATTATCTCGACAAGTTCGTCGTGGTTTATCTGGATGATATCCTGGTATTTTCCAAGAACGAAGAAGAAGATGCTGAACATCTTCGTCTTGTGCTGGAAAAGCTACAAGAGCATCAACTATATGCCAAGTTCTCTAAATGTGAATTCTGGCTACCCGAAGTAACCTATCTTGGGCGTGTCATATCTAAGGATGGTATTGCCATCAACCCTGAACGAGTCTAGGCTATTCTTGATTGGACTCCTCCGAAGAACGTTAAGCAAGTCAGAAGTTTTCTCGGTCTCGCCAGCTATTGCCGTCGATTCGTCGAGAACTTCTCCAAGATTGCCAGGCCTCTGACTAACCTGTTGCATAAGGGTGTCAAGTTCCAATGGACAGACAAATGTCAGGAAAGTTTCCAGGCACTTAAAGACAAGTTGACTTCTGCTCCAATGCTTGCTCCACCTGATACTAAGAAGGACTTCGTCATTTACTGCGATGCTTCCCGTCAAGGATTAGGCTGTGTCCTAATGCAAGAGCGCAAAGTGATTATATGCCTCTCGTCAATTACACCCTCACGAAGAGAACTACCCAGTTCATGACCTTGAGCTTGCTACTGTCATTCATGCACTAAAGCAGTGGCGACATTACCTTCTCGGTAATCATTGCGAGATTTTCACTGACCACCAAAGTCTGAAATATATCTTTACTCAGCTAGACCTGAACCTTCATCAACAGAGATGGATGGAGATTGTTGCAGACTTTGACTTGGGTATTTCCTATACACCAGGCAAGGCTAATGTAATGGCTGATGCCTTGAGCCGCAAGTCTTACTGCAACCACCTCCAGGTTCACAAAGTTCAGCCCTCGCTTGTTGAAGAATTTAGAAAGCTGAACCTCCATATTGTTCCTCCTGGTGCACTCGCTCCCCCCTAAGGATTTTCGCAAGATGAACCTCCGTGCTATTACCCAGGGTTCCCTCAATACCCTGGCTGTCAAACCAGATCTCTTGGACTCCATCAAGAGAATTTAGAAGTATGACTCTCAAGTTGAGAATATTAAACGCTACCTCGCAGAAGGAAAGCCTCATTCTTCACTGTTGCTGATGATGGCACTTTGTACTTCAAAGGCCGCCTAGTGGTGCCATGTTCAGAGAAAAACCTGGATATGACACAGGAGGTTATGAAAGAAGCTCATGATATGCCTTTGTCTATTCATCCCGGTAGTACAAAGATGTACCAAGACATTCGTCAGAGATTCTGGTGGTCTAATATGAAGCAAGACATTGCTCGTTATGTTGCCGAGTGTGACGTTTGCCATTGTATCAAAGCAGAACATCAAAGGCCAGCTGGAACTCTGCAACCTATCTCTATTCCTGAATGGAAATGGGACCATGTCGAGATGGACTTCATCACTGGATTTCCCAAATCGCGGAAAGGTAATGATGCAATTCTTGTCGTCATTGACCGGCTTTCTAAGGTTGCACATTTTCTGGCAGTCAAAGAAATAATCAATGCTAGTCAGCTGGCAATGCTCTATATGTCCAGGATTGTTTCACTCCAAGGTATTCCATTGGTTATCAGCTCAGACCGTGGCAGCTTATTCACTTCAAGATTCTGGGAAAATCTCCAAGAAGCTATGGGGACTCACTTATCTTTCAGTACTGCATTTCATCCTCAGTCGCAAGGGCAAGTTGAACATGTTAACCAAGTTCTCGAAGGCATGCTTCGAGCTTGTGTTATTCCCTTCGGCGAGAAATGGGAGGAATCTCTCCCGTATGCTGAGTTCTCTTATAATAATAGCTATCAAGCTAGTCTGAAGATGGCCCCCTTCGAAGTGTTATATGGACGAAAGTGCCGAACCCCTCTGAACTGGTCAGAAACTGGGGAACGTCCACTCTTTGGTCCGGATATTATCCAACATGCAGAAGAACAAGTCTGCATTATTCGTGAGAATCTCAACACTGCTCAGTTACGTCAGAAGAGTCAGTATGACCGTAAACATAAAGACATGGTCTATCAACCTGGCGAAAAGGCCTATCTTCGAGTTACACCAATGAAGGGTGCTCACCGCTTTGGGATCAAGGGCGAGCTAGCTCCTCGCTATATTGGCCCATTCACTATTCTGGAAAGGCGTGGAAAAGTGGCATATCAATTGGAGCTTCCACCGAACCTTTCTCAGGTTCACGATGTGTTCCACGTGTCACAGCTCCGCCGCTGCTTCAAGGACCCAATCCGAGCAGTGGATCATGAAGTGCTCGAATTGCAACAGGACCTCTCCTATAAAGAGCATCCAGTCCGCATTCTCGACCAAGCTGAACGCCGCACACGTCAGAAGGCAATCAAGTTCCTCAAGGTCCAGTGGTCGCACCATTCTGAAGATGAGGCCACTTGGGAACGCGAGGATCGCCTGCGTGATGAATACCCCGCACTGTTTCCTTCTACCTCCTAAATCCCTGGACGAGATTTCTTGTAGCAGGGGAGATTTGTAACGCCCGGATAATTAAGCGATAGTAAAACTCTGCTAATGATGCCACGTCACCTCCATTACTGTTGCTAATCTTTCGTTAGTTCAAAACCGATTCAAAAATCAATTCAAAATATGGCAAACTACAAAAGTTTTCAAACCTTGAAACAAAAATGTTCGGTGGGTGCCAAATATTGCACTGGTAATTATTGTGGAGAAAACAATTTTTTAGAAAGTGCCTAAATATTTTAAAATGAAATAAAACAGAAAATAAAATAAATAAAAAGAAAAAGTGAAAATAAAACAAAAGGAAAAGAAAACTCCCCCACTGGACCAGGCGGCCCAGCTCACAGGCCCACCTTGCCCAGCTAGCCAACAGCCGACCCGGCCCCCTGCCTCGTCTCCCTTCCCTGTTCCCCCGACCGGGGTCGGAACAGGGGCACGTCCCCTCCTGACCGCCTCGCCGGCACCGACGCTGGGAGGGGATAAGGCCGCCACGCCCCCGTCTCCTCGATCCCGCCTCCCACTCACCCCCGCTCTCCCTCTCGGTCCCTGCGCCTCCCCTTCCCTCAGATCCACCTCGTTGCTTCCCCTTCCCCATCGCGTCCGAACGCCGCCATGGACCCGCCGCCGTGAAACGCCCAGCCACAGCCATCGCCTCGCCTCGCCAGCATGTCCTCGTCTCCGCCATCGTCTTCCTCGTCGACCGGTGGCCGCAACTGGAGCTCGGAGGCGCTGCTGCAATGGTCCCCTTCTTCCACATCTCCGGTCGCCGTCGTTCTTCACCAACTACGGCGATGCCCCTTGCTGCTACTAAACCACCAAGGGCCATCTTGCGTGCCGCACGGTGAGCTCCTCCGCCTCCTGCTCCTCCTCGATAAGCCCCTCGCGCACCGTAGCTACCTCGTCGCCGTTGCCGTGAGCCCGTCGCCGCGGATCGCCTCGCCGCCATAGCCATGCTCTCCGTCGTGCTCGCCTGAGCACGACATCGTGTTCCTGGTGCTTCCTGGAACCCAACACACCCATGCACACGCTTCCCCGTGGCCCCTAGCCCCTAGCTCGTTGAGCGCCCGAACGCGTTGCCGCACGCGCTCGTCACCGGCAACCGTCCGGTGACCTTTTGGTCCTGGGCTCGTGCCCGTTGTGCTCGTACGCACACGTAGAGGCCTCCTGGCCTTGTAGAGAGCTTGCTGCCGCGCCGCATCGCTGTTCCCTCTCGCGGCTGAACTACGGCGTCCGCCTCTCTGCTCGCTGACACCGCTCCGGTGTGTCTCCGGCGTCGCCACCACCACCACGTGATGCGGCCCGGTTCCAGCTTTCGAACATGACCAAAAACACGGCGAACGGACCACCACCGTGGATTTCCGGCCACCTCCCGAGCCGCGCCGCGGCGTTTTGCCTCGCCGGGGCAACTCCGGCGCCAGCGCTGACCTGGCCTGGGAGGGGCCCACCCCTGGGTCACTGCCTGTGGGCCTAGGGGCCCCAACTGGCCACGTTGACCAAAGTCAACAGCGCTGGCGTGGCTCCCCTGTGTCTATGACATGTAGGCCCCACGCCATAAACGAATAAAAATAAATAGATAAATTGCTAATTAATTAAATTAGTTAATTAAAAACTTAATATCTCACTGACTACTGGGCCCCACCCACTAATTAACCCATTTAGTTAGTTTAAACCCCTTGTTAGTGCCCCTGACAATGACATGTGGGTCCCACAGGACCCACCCGTCTGGTTTGACTGGTCAACCGACCATTTGACTTGCTGACATCACTCTGATGTCATGCTTGCGTCACCGTTCATTGTTCTGGATAATGTTGGATTTAAATATATAATTAAAATTAGAAAATGTTTAAAACTTTAGAAAATCATATAAAATAATCCGTAACTCGGATGAAAATACTTTCTACATGGAAGTTGCTCAGAACGACGAGACGAATCCGGATACGTAGCCCGTTCATCCGCCGCACATCCCTAGCATAGCGAACACGCAACTTTCCCCCTCCGGTTCATTTGTCCAAAAACGCGAAACACCGGGAATACTTTCCCGGATGTTTCCCCGCCGGTATCACCTACTACCATGATTGGGCACCCCTAGCAATGCTCATTGTCATGTCATGCATTGTCATGCATATGTTTGCATTAGATTTATTGTTTCTTCCCCCTCTTCTCTCGCTAGACTCTGAGACTGACGCCGCTGCTACCCAGTACGACTACGGTGTTGACAACCCCTCCTTCTTGCCAGAGCAACCAGGCAAGCCCCCCCCCCTGATCACTAGATATCGCATATTCTTCTCTCTACTGCTTGCATTAGAGTAGTGTAGCATGTTACTGCTTTCCGTTTATCCTATCCTGATGCATAGCCTGCCCTTGCTACTACTGTTGTTACCTTTACCTGCAATCCTACATGCTTAGTATAGGATGCTAGTATTCCATCTGTGGCCCTACATTCTTGTCCGTCTGCCATGCTATACTATCGGGCCGTGATCACTCGGGAGGTGATCACGGGTATATACTTATATACATATTATATGATACCTGTGGTGACTAAAGTCGGGTTGGCTCGTAGAGTACCCGCGAGTGGATCTTTGTGGCGGAGCGACAGGGCAGGTTGAGACCACCTAGGCAAGAGGTGGGCCTGGCCCTGGTCGGCTTTCGCGGTTACTTCATAATAACACGCTTAACGAGATCTTGGTATTTGATTTGAGTCTGGCCACTGGCCTATACGCACTAACCAACTACGCGGGAACAGTTATGGGCACTCAACGTTGTGGTATCAGCCGAAGCCTTCTTGACGTCAGCGACTGAGCGGCGCGCGCCGGATTGGACTGGAACGCCTGCTCTTGTATTAGGGAGGCTAGGTCTGCTTCCGGCCGCCCTCGCAACATGCAGGTGTGCAATGGGCGATGGGCCCAGACCCTTGCGCCAAAGGATTTAGACCGGCGTGCTGACCTCTCTGTTGTGCCTTGGTAGGGCTGCGACGTGTTGATCTTCCGAGGCCGGGCATGACCCAGGAAAGTGTGTCCGGCCAAATGGGATCGAGCGTGTTGGGTAATGTGGTGCACCCCTGCAGGGAAGTTTATCTATTCGAATAGCTGTATCCCTCGGTAAAAGGACGACCCGGAGTTGTACCTTGACCTTATGACAACTAGAACCGGATACTTAATAAAACACACCCTTCCAAGTGCCAGATACAACCCGGTGATCGCTCTCTAACAGGGCGACGAGGAGAGGATCGCCAGGTAGGATTATGCTATACGATGCTACTTGGTGAACTTACCATCTACTCTCTTATACATGCTGCAAGATGGAGGCTGCCAGAAGCGTAGTCTTCGATAGGATTAGCTATCCCCCTCTTATTCTGGCATTCTGCAGTTCAGTCCACCGATATGGCCCCTTTACACATATACCCATGCATGTGTAGTGTAGACCCTTGCTTGCGAGTACTTTGGATGAGTACTCACAATTGCTTTGCTCCCTCTTTCCCCCCTTTTCCTTTCTTCCTGGTTGTTGCAACCAGATGCTGGAGCCCAGGAGCCAGACGCCATCATCGACGATGACTCCTACTACACCGGAGGTGCCTACTACTACGTACAGGCCGCTGACGACGACCAGGAGTAGTTTAGGAGGATCCCAGGCAGGAGGCATGCGCCTATTTTGATCTGTATCCTAGTTTGTGCTAGCCTTCTTAAGGCAAACTTGTTACTTATGTCTGTACTCAGATATTGTTGCTTCCACTGACTCGTCTATGATCGAGCACTTGTATTCGAGTCCTCGAGGCCCCTGGCTTGTATTATGATGCTTGTATGACTTATTTTATTTTTAGAGTTGTGTTGTGATATCTTCCCGTGAGTCTCTGATCTTAATCATACACGTTTGCATGTATGATTAGTGTACGATTGAATCGGGGGCATCACATCTTTGCACCCAACAAATATCGCTGGTGCATCCAGAAGCATACACCCGTAGGCAGGGAAAATATTGGTGCACCAGGGCATTTGATGATATCGGTGCATCGATTGAGATTACTCATTCTATGAATATTGAAAAAAATCTGAAAATAAATTATGTTGTAGTGGCAACAAAACCCTTCATACTATAGATTCATATCCAAATTTGAAATCATGGTACGAGAAAAAAAAATGACAAAATTCATTGATGATAAAGAAATGGGCTGAATTCAAGGCCTTGTTTACATTAGTTACTATTCACATTGTGATTGTCATTTTTTTTCGATATGCACTTTTTATTTGGATCTGGAATTTTATACCATAATATATATGTACCGTACTTTCATCCTCACAAAATTTCATGATTTTTCAATGCTTAAAATGTAATTATGGTGACTGGGTTCACCGGTAGCATCAAATGTCCCAGTGCACCAGATATGTCGCCGTAGGCATGCCTCGCATGTAGATATTTAAGACCCAAGGAGGACAACAGTGCCCACCAACATATATAAATAACCCATAAAAACAAATATGTTCTTGTTATTGTCGGCATGCTTGTTACATTTACTATGCCTATTGTTAGGAAAACATAACCATCAACAATACTCCCTCCGTTTCTAAATATGTCTTTTTAGAGATTTTAATATGAACTACATACGGATGTATACATACATATATTAGGGTGTAGATTCATTCATTTTGCTCCCTATGTAGTTTATATTGAAATCTCCAAAAAGACTTATATTTAAGAATGGAGGGAGTACATGTCCTAGTCCACATGCTTGACTAGGGATCAGTTGGTGTTTATATTTCTACAAATATTATTAGTTTTTCCTTTGAGTCTCACATTCAAGAACAAATGCAATTATATCATACAAGTACATAATTTAATTATGAACATGAAAAATAGATTAATGACAACTTTATTATGTCATCTAGGTCATATTTCCAACACCCGTGTGCAGGAAATCACCTAGTAAAGGCTGACATCAGGGCCCATCGGACAAGCCCATTGGTAACCATAGCTGAGGCCTGGCGGGCTTCACCAAGGCTTCAAAGACCACCATGTCCACTCCAGGCTCAGGAACTGACCCACCAACAGGGGGCGAGACATGGGGCGTAGGGGAGAATATCTGACGCACACATCCATAACATACTTATATCATGTCACAAAAAATCATATTTAAATTAGATCTACAACTCTAAAAATGAAAATGTCAAATCTTGTTATGATAGCGTTCTTTTCATATTGGGTCATAAATTTGGCCCATTAACACAACCAATGCTAAATTAGCCTAAACCACATGTGGGCTGGGTGGCATTATGAGTTTATGGGTCATGTGGGTTGGGTTGGCAGGTTCGGGCATGATTTGGAGAGACTTTGAGGGACCAGTCATCTTTCGAAATCACTAATTGAGGAGTACTCGTTGCAAAGATCATTCTAATTCCCCTGGTTGCGACAAGTGGCGCACATGCAGCGCGCCACTTATCGCAACCTGAGAGTTTTCCCTTTTTTCGTAGATCCGTTTATTCAAAAAGTTTTATCTCTCAAACCTTATGTCCAAATCTCGAACCACTTTCACCGTTGGATTCCTCGCGTCGAGATCTTCAAAACTAGATCCCATGTTGATAGGTTTTGACGAACTTTTTTTTCACGAAAAACCCGGACAAAAAAACCGAACTAGGAGCACGAGTTTTCTCCCTTTCCGAAAGAGGCACGCCCGTGCCTCTCACGAAATCACAACCGTGCCTCTCGCGGAAGGAAAAAAAAAGAGAAAACGCGTTTTTTTTTCGTTTTCGAGGAGGCACGGCGGTGACTCTCGCGAAAGCACAACCGTGCCTCTTGTGGAAGCAAAACCGCGACTCTCGTGAAAGGAAAAAAAACAGAAAATGTGTTCTTTTCCCTTTCTGAGAGGCACGGCCGTGACTCTCACGAAAGCACAACCGTGCCTCTCGCGGAAGCAAAACCATGACTCTCGAAAAAAACAGAAAACGTGTTTATTTTTTCCCTTTCCGAGAGGCACGGCCGTGACTCTCGCGAAAGCACACCCGTGCCTCTCACAGAAGCAAAACCATGACTCTCGCGAAAGAAAAAAAACAGAAAACGCGTTTATTTTTTCCCTTTCCGAGAGGCATGGCCGTGACTCTTGCGAAAGCAAAACCGTGCCTCTCGCGGAAGCAAAACCGTGACTCTCGTGAAAAAAACAACGAGTTTTTTGGCGCAAAATTTTTTTATTTTTCAATAAATTATTTTTTATTGAAAAGCTAAGGAAGACCGGTGGAAAACCAAAACGTCGAAAAAACCCAAAAAAATATTTAAAAAGTCAAAAATGCGTGCGGAAAAATTAAAAAACAAAATCCGGAAGAAGCGCCCAAAGCGCGACACGTGACAAATGGCTGAGAGCGCCAAGTGACGCTGATCGTTACGAGGCTCCCGAAGGAGCGCTTGTTAACTAGTTGCTCTCGTCATCTTCTCTGCATATCATTATCTTTTTCATTGCAAAGATGCCTTTGAATCTGCAGAGCAGTGTTGCTTTGCAAGGACTGTCATCGTTGGATCGATCCGCCTATGGACACCTTATGATGGAAATCAAGAAGCTTCCGGGAGCAAGTGGGTTTATTCCGCAGAAAATTGAGTGTCACCAAAAATAAAGTTGCTTATAGCCCAACTAATATTGATGTACTGGAGGTAGCACTGCTTGTTGGTTGCGCCATGTTTCAAACAGTGTCCCTAACTTTGTATTAGCATACTGTAACACTATTACCGAGGAATAAAACCCACTATTTCCCTGGAAAAAATCAGGCCTTGTTTTTTTTATCTCGATATTTTCACAAAAATGGCTTGACCAAAGAAAAAACAAGTTGCCCCTTCACAGTAATATCTGGAATTGGTCCACTATCCTGGACGACGAATGCCCATGGCCCTTATTCACATTTCAACTATATATGGATACATGATGTCACCATTGAATTATTTTCTTCATATCAAACCTCCGGGTTCAGAATGATTCGAACTCTAGTCGACATGGGAGCTGAGCTCGTGATGGTTATGTCTATTGTCCTGCTTGATTGGCCCATGTATGTAGATGCCGTGCTTTCACCATCACTTACTTTACTCAGCACTGTAGGCTGCTTAGGCTCCATTGATAAGCTCATGCTTTCAAAGTTCAGCATGGTGGCAACATCTGTCATGGTGGGCCGATCTGCTGGATCTTCCTGGGCACAAAGGAGTGCCATCTGAGCACAACGTGTTATCTCGGCGATTTCATATCCGTTCCCTAGAGACGGATCAACAAGCTCATGCAATCTTTGGTCCTTGCACATATGCCAGGCCTGAAATAGTTTTCCAATAAACTTGGCATGAGAGAACAGCAGTAATTTATAAAAAAAGGTATGGTTGAGAGATAACATTCAATGTATAACTATGATAAGTCTATATTTGTTCAGTTCACTCACGTAGCGTACAAGGTCACCAACAGTATCCCCTTGTTTCTCGAGTATGGTATTCTTCCGTCCGCTTATGATTGCCAGAACCAAGACGCCAAAGCTGAACACATCCGTCTTCACTGAGTAAACTCCTCGAGATGCATACTCCGGAGCTTTGTAACCACTGAAAAGTGCAAACAAAAGGGATCAAAACTGCAATGGTGGAATCTGTAACGAATTGTTTGAGCTCATACCAAGTGCCCACAACCATGTTTGTATGTTCTTCTGCTACATCTGAACTCAGTGCTCTAGCTGATCCAAAATCAGCAATCCTTGGGTTCATGTTATAATCCAAGAGGATATTATTTGGTTTCAAGTCCCTATTGACAATCCATAACATGGAGCCTTTGTGCATGTAAACAAGCCCCTCTATTAACCCTTTGATTATCTTGAGTCGCTTAGACCAGTCTAGCAATGGCCCTTTTGTTCTGTCTGCAAAATGTTGAAATAAAGATTATCTTTTAGACAAAACTAATTGCAATTTATATTCGTATGTAAACCAAACTAGAATAGTTATAAGTTGATTATGATGCTGAATGAGAGCTATCGTAGCATTGCATGTAACTGTGAATGTTTTGAATCTACCCACATATACTTAAAATAAAATGAAGCGTGCTTGAAAAAAATAACTGTGATGTCTGATCATAATGAAAACATACCGTATATGTGACGGTCCAAGGAACCATTGTGCATGAACTCATAGACTAGAATCCTTTCTTTCTCATGAATGCACCACCCAAGTAACCTAATCAGATTGGTATGTTGAAGCTTTGCAAGCTGCAATTCACTGCCGAGTGTTGCGTACTCATGAGCTCTCTTGATGGCAACCGTAACTCCATCGGACAACTCACACTGCAACGGTTCCTGACGGAGTTTAGATAACATTCTCCCAAAAGAAATCAGTGCTTTATTGGGGAGAAAAGAAGACGGAAATCCTGATTTTCTAATGGAGCTTCCATGTGGCCGAGTGGAATCTGGCCTCCATTAGCACATCAGGATCCATGCCTACTTTTGCCCGTATAACTCATTAACCCACACAACTCTTCAATACTTGCAGACGGAAGTATAGAAATACTAAGTGAGCTTTTGTCGGCCTGTGTTCGTCGAAGTGAGAGAGTGCAGAGAGAAGGACAATTGCACGCCTCCATATTCTCTCTCCCCATACAAAAGGCATGCATTTTATTTCATTGTGATTTTTTTGGATGATTGGTATCTCCCTAACCAAAAGTCAATCGGATTTCACATATTTTTTTATATTTGAATTCCTAGCGACAAAACCTTAAAAAATATCAATCTTGGATACAATTTGACTAGTTTAGATTTCAATTTTTAACCATATTTCAAGTTCAGTTATTCCGGTTGTTTAATTTCACTTATTTCATACTAATTTCACACACGTCACTTATTTCAATCCGAGTAATCTCAGTTACAACATTTATTTTACTAACTTCATCATGTATTTCAGTTCTATTGTTTCATATATTTCATTTATACTAATGATATATGGTCAAAAATAGTTTTGTAACAATTTCAAATTTAGACTTAATCCAGTTGTGCAATTTCTAGTTTCTATTTCATACATGTTTCGGTTTTGTCACTAAATTTTAAATCTATTTGAAACATCTCAAATAGATTTCAATTATTTTAGCAAAATTAATAAGCCTGAAAATGAGTGAAATAACTTCAAAATCATAAATAAGCACTGACATTTTAGTGAAATAACTGAAATTCAGGTGAAGTGTTTCTGAATTTGATTTGAAATTTGATCAAAATATTTTGTCAACTTTCATTTGTTTCAGCTTTCAAATTTAATAGTTGAAATATGAAATATGATTGGCATAATTTAAATTGATTTGAAATATGTTTGAAATAATTTGTCAGCATTCAAATGATAAATGATCACACGAATTTGAATTATTACCTATTTTTGAATCAACATCAGAAAAGATTTAACACATATTTTAGTTGATTGAATCGATCAAATTTAAATTTGTTTAAAATGTATCCAAGATTAGTCTTGTTCTACAGGTCTTGTCACCGGGATTGAGATATAAAAAAATCAAAAACGGAAAGTTAAAAGATATCAATCATCTAAATTAAAAGGAAATAAAATGCATGGATTTTGTTTGGGGAGAGAGGCGAGAGAATCGGATAGGTATGCATGCAAATGTCCTTCCCTCTGAGCATGATCCAACACTAATACCGGTACATAGAAAACAATCAGACCAAGGAATCTAATACCAAAGTATACAGGTTGCTATTCAACGATGCATGTTGTGCTGGAAAAAACCGGACTAGTCAATCCCACTCCGCGACATAGCAGAGCCGTTAGGAATGCTTTTCGGAGGAAGACACACATTCACTTTCTTAGTTTATTTCTACGTTCGCATATATTTACCTTGTAAACCGTGGCAAATCCACCCCGTCCAATTATTGCCTTTTCTGAGAAATTTCCTGTACCATCCATGATCTGAAAGAAGTTGAACTTTGAGAATCCCATGCAAGTCGCTTCTATATGGGCACAAAGCTCCATAAGTTCTTCAACGTTGGAGATTTTCTGCTCTTGCAGGTCCACTTTGCCTGACTCGTGGATAAGCTATCCTTGTCAGTTGTCACCAACTGGGATCGCAAAGAAACATGGACATGGCCAAGAGAATGCAAAATGTAAAGAGCACACTCCAATTTGTCTATAGCATAGATCATCAACTCATCCTAAGTAGGGACTTCCATCTTACAAAAAAAAATGGAGATTGTAATGCAAGTCATGCAATATGCCGATCAAGTTTCTGCCACTCACATCGCATTTTTCATGTGGTAACTACTTGAGTGAACATGTGCTAAAACCGATTTTTTTAGACAATGAATTCCTCAACTATAGAATTGTATGTTCAGTAGTTTGAAGTTCGAAGTTCATAGTCTATCCGAAGCATATGTTGCTTCCACTAACTAGTTCTTTTCCATGAGATGTGTTTATTAACTAAAGTTTGGCCACGGTAGATTCTATGCAGTGACACAATGTCTGCTCATGATAAAGTATGCACATATGACAAAAAATAATATCAAAATCATCCATATGGACATTTTAATTCTCTCTGTTGTAATATGCCCAAGAGCATGAGCAGCAGGGTATAACAACTGTCAACCGCACACAGACGTAATAAAGCTATTCTGAAATACTTGAAGAAAATAAGGCTGTCATGAAACTTCAGTCTATTACTTCCCATATCCGAGTCCATGATTAACCGCATTAGGAAATTCATAGAAGTAACTACTTACCTACAAATGGCTGTTCTTGAACATTGCGAAGTTCTGTAGCTCCTTGAACGCGTATTTTGGTGAACTCCAAATCTCTTGCTGGAAATCTAAACGTAGGTAAATCTCATCACTACTATATCTATATACCACCCACCAATGGCTTCACCACAGTCCTAAAAAGTGGCAAAATTCATACATTTGAGGCTATAACTGACAAACTTATGACATGGTTACATAATTTGAGCTTCATGCCCATTAAATTTAAAAAGAAAAAAATACGCTTATTGACAAAGATAATAGAAATTTGCCAAGACACTGTATATTTTAAGACAAGCAAATTAACTCATCGACTAATGCACATCTTACATTACAGACATAAATCTACAGATATGTTGCAAGTATGTAACATGTACTGTAACTCCCAAATATAACTGCTTCTATGATCTAAAGCAAGCGGTAGCCACTAGTCAACCAAATATAATCAACAATCATCTGGTTGTCCCTTGTCACTTTTTCAGCATACCAAGTGGTTAACCTTCTTTTTTTGGCCGGGGAAGTGATTAACCTTCCATGTTGTTACTTGGTCAAAAGACACCACAAGACTTCAGATTAAACATCAATACATGATGAATAAATTCTCAGAGTAATAATAAACTACATAATGAAAAATTATCTGACCTGATGTGATGATTTGAACTATCTGTGACTACACTGAGCACCCCCTCCTCGACCTGCTAGACAAGGATAGCAAAGTGACAAATATTATTTATGTTCAATTGACCAGCATAGGCTGTATAATTCAGGTTAGGCATAGCCTTATTAAAGAGCAGAAACACCTTGTCAAATCAGAAATTGCTAAACTGAAATCGAATTGTTGAACTGATACTGCCAATTTGCAATCGGAGTCAGACGCAGTCATGCAAAGGATCACTTGAACAGATATGCTCAATCGAATTATAAACAAACTGCCCGAAAATCAGTGTTTTTCCTCAAATCACCAAATTTCAATACTACTAACCATGGCACGGCGAGTATTTGTCGAATTGTCGACGAGGGCGATGAGCGGGATGAGGCGGATGAACATGTCGATCTCGTGCTGCGCGGCGCAGAGCTCGTCGGCCATCCGTCCGCCCAGGAGCAGACGGCGGAGGTAGCCGCAGTCCTGGCACGCCGTAGCGAGCGCATAGCACCGCCGCAACGCGGCTCCGAGCTGCTCCAGCGGCCGCCTGGTGGCCTCCCGCCGCATCAGCTCGTCGAGCTCCAGCTCCCCGAGCAGGCCCCCGACGAGCTCGACGTGCTGCGCGAGCCGCACGCAGGCGTCCCGGTGGCGCCGCGCCGCCAGGGCGGCCTGCACCACCATGGAGACCAGCCCGAGCGCGTCCACGCCGACCAGCTGTGCCACGCTGGAGGCCTGCCCCAGGGCGCCCCACAGGCGGCTCGAGGAGCTGTCCCACGGCGTCGCCATGCTCGCTGCCTCCCGTTTCTGCGCGCTGCGGCCTCTCCTGCCCCAGGCGACCGGGCTTTGTTGTTGCCGCCATTGACGGGCAAGGGCTCGACAGGTGTGTGTTGGTGAGCTTGTGTTTGACGGAGACTTTGACTAAGCGTGGACGCGTGATAGTAATATTATGCGAGTGGCCTCTTTGATTCAAATTCAAAGCATTTTAATACTCGTAGAATTCTTACTAAGAGCGTCTTCAAGGACAAAGTGTCTTCTCCATATAGTATTCCGCAAGGCGTTTTGGAGCTCAGCATCTATGGAGGCTGAAATTTTCGAGAAAAAAAATCAATATTCAAACTTCTTAGCTTTTCAAGGACAAGTATACAGGGATGTGATGTATAAGTGTGTAAATTTTCAGGATGAAATATCTTGAAATGTGAGTTGTGCAAAAAAAGTCATGGATTTTGAGGATGAACAGTGCATGTACATAACCGTTGTTATCATCATCATTGCAGCAATCCCTCTCCAAGTTACTTAAACTTGTAGTCAGTGTATCGCATCCGGCACTATTGTAGGACATATTATCAATCAGTCGATTATCTTTATATTGTCTTCAATTAGTTTGTCTTTGCTATCTGATCGTTATGTGTGAGTAGTTCGGTAAGACAATGGGTTGAGGCAATGCCTTGCAACCCATGTATTCGTGCAAAGGATCATTGGAATGACTTTGTATGTTTGATGTTATTTGCGTGTCCGATTGCAATGTAATGTAGTTTCCTCTTGTCTTATTTTCGATCTAAGACCCCACAGGTACCTAGGATCCCCTAGATCAATCCAGGAGGAGGTAAGGAGCGAGAAGGATGCGAAACGCTAACCCAAACATCAGTGAGAGAAAGGGCTAGTACCGTAGCAAGAAACTAGTCCTTGTGGACGAATGAGGTGTAGTTATTAAACCGCCAATGCTTTTGTCTGGATGTTTATTCTTAGTAACCGAGGTAATCCCGCGAGACGGTAAGGGGCCACAGTTAGACAACTGACTCTTGATGCAGGTCGCGCATCGATCAAGACGTGCTTCGTACACCCCCCCCCCCTTGCGGCATCCTCGTGTGGGAAGCACGTCATAGCAGTTGTCTTATAAAGCACAAATTAATATCATTAAGATCTCGAGCACAAATATAAGGTTGTGAGAGTAAGGCCCCATATCCATGCATGTTTTAATACTAGTGTTTACATCCTTAAGGTTGTTAAAGGTCCGGCTGAAAAACTAGAATTTAATTCATTAGCAAGAACTTTAGATCTCCCGTGGTTTTAAGCAATTCTCCTAGCCAAGGCTCCATCAGCTCAGTTTATAGCATGGCTTCTTTGCTTGAGGTCACCTTATGCTATGGACTTCTGGCAACCGAAAATAATGTTGAGGTTCGGGGAAGTTGGATTCTAGTTGGTTGGCACAATGGCTGAGACACTTGCTATAGCTTGATCTTGTTCGTACAGGTTGTGCTTTTGCCCACTTGGGTTGATCTCGGGGAGGCTTGGAGCAACATCTGATGAAACCTCCATGGTGGTAGGACTTAGTCTAGGACTTGGTGGATTATCTCTTCAGTGTTACATGCTTCATCAGCACTCGGTTCGTGCACCTCCGGCTCGGATTGCAAATTTGTCGTGGGAGCATCGGGATTCTCCTTCTCTGCGGCCATAACATCTATGATCTTGTCAGTTATACATTGGTTCATCCTTTCAATCGGGCAAGACACCAGAAAATTGCATACTTTAGAAGACATCGCATCTAAATCAAGTGCTCGTTTGGGTTTGTCTACCTGCACCTTCTATAGTATGGCTCATAAATCTCATAGGAGGAGCAGTTTTGCGAAGGCTTATATTAAGATGAGAATTTACTCGATTTTTTAAATTGAGAATTCATAATTGGATACACTTACTCTGGAGTAGCGGACATAGTTTTCTTCAGTTTCGGAAGCACCGTTGATTTTTGGGGTTGATTGGAAGTCTTCTTGACAGGTACCTTATACTTTGCAGGAGTCGGCGCCTTTTGCTACACAGGGTTTGGAGTTGTACATGCTTTTTTGGGCGGCCGATTGGCAGGTCCATCATCAGTTAGGCCCTCTCAGTTTTTCCATTGACGTTTCGTGTTAACATTCGTTGGGGGACAGGGCGATGATTCAACCTCGTCATCAGAGTCGTCTACATCATCATTATCATACTCGTCTGGTGACCTTTGTCCCGTACTGTTAGCTCTCTTCAGCTAGATCATCATTAGGTGGAGGAACAAGGGAATGCATTAATTGAGGCATTTCCAAGTCTTGAAACTGGCATTACTACTAGCCACTAGAATGTATGTTACATGTAGTAGTGGATTTGTATTAAACTCTCTTCAACTCAAGTGGCAGCCGAAGAGGTAGCGAACTCCATATAAGCATACCCATGTCATTTGGTTATAGGTTCGGAACCTCGGTAACATGAAAACAACATGCAAGAAACACCTCTTTGGAGAACATGACTAGGGCTTTTACCTCCACCATAGAGGGGCCTGAACCTGTATAATCATTGTGTCACCCACCTGCGCATCACTAAACCAAGCCTCGTTTTCTCCCCTCTTTTACTATCAGATTTTACCCCACAACAACCGAGGCATCCTATTGGGGCTCCTCAACCCCCTGGGCATCCACCCCAGGTGCCCTGGTCTGGTTGTCTAGGTCCTTCCCGACATAAAAATGACTTCTACAATTTTGGGATTTTTCCTGTTGCTGCAATTTTTTTCCTCTGAAACCAAAACCATGAGCTAGCACTAAGAACTTTAATATGTTAATCCAAGTAAAACTCAAAAAAAGTTGCCTAATATTATGATGATATGGCATGAACAATACTAACATTGTATAGATACATTTCAAGACATATCAGATGCACTGAACCAATTTCTTGAAAATACTAGGGATGTCAAAGATGTTATAAACTAGAAAGCTTGCATAAATGTTCAAGTCACGCTCCAGGTACCAATTGGAGTGTTGATTGGAAGTTTTGGACCTATGCTGAGAGTCTCGTTCAGAATCCGATCAAACAAACTCGAAAGTGTTGGGAGAAAAGTTATGCATCGGAGTTTGGTCCATAGCCTTCACCTATGCTCCAGGCCCCCAGCCACTTCGGTGTCAATCTCATTGGAAAGGAGGAAGGGTACATGGAGCAAAAAGAAGAAAAAACACAAGTTTGATGGACACTAATTCAGTGGTGAACACATATTATGCCGAGTAAAAGAGTAAGGAGCCCTAGCCTCCCACTCAAATTCCCAAGTTGTCTATATATTCAGAAGATACACCGAACTCTTATATTTATATGTGTGTAAGGATCGTCACCAGAATTTTTGTAAACCCGCAAAAGCCAACGAACGTTCGCTAGGAGTGGATGGCATTTTGCAATGATTTTGATGACAATTTGTGTTGGCCGAGCAACGACAACCCCGTTCGACTCGTGTTTTTGCCAGAAGATTGCCGTGCTTGCGAATAAAAATCATCATTGTTGCCTTTCCCGTGACAACTAAAGTTGGTAGCAAAACATTTGCAGTTGCCATCCCTCCCAGCGAACGTTCGCTGATTATCATTTATTTTTTCTCAGCTCGAAACCACCCCGAGCCAGTGTCTGACTTGAGTATTTCTTTCACTGTACACAGTAAATGATGACAAGCAAATTAGACACGCCACTGTAAACCCCGTGCTCGGTCGGTCGGTCGGTCCTCCAGGGCTTAAACGAACGCGTACGGCCTGGCCGGAAAACTCTGGCCGTGCGAAAGCAGCAAGTATTTGCGCGACGACAGAAAGAAAGAAAAAAGCAGCAGTAGTAGTACCACTAGCAGCAGGAAGTGAAGTCTGTTTTAAACCTTGAAATTGTAGAACTAGTCGGGAATAGACCCTCACCTCCAAATCCCTGAAGTTTGTACCTTGTACTCATGATCTCGATCTGATTCAGACCCTTTCACTTAGCTTACAACAATTTGACACACCGGGAAAAAGACAATCCCACTGGAAAAACTTTCTACTCTCACTGATTAAGTGGGCCCACGCGTCATCATATCCATCTTCGCGCTCGGAAATGGATGGCGATGCTACATGTACGCGTCTAGCCGGCGGCCAGAATCGATCGACCAACGTGCTGCGTTGTACATACATGTGTGTTCGTACTTGTGCATGAATTACCTCGGAAAGGTACTTGGCTCGTGTATTATTTGTGTCTCGTCGTAATGGCCGCTGCGGCGGCCGACGCCGTTCGGGCGCTGCACCGGCAAGACTAGCATGCGCACGCTGCGGTGAATTCCATTCCTCGCATTGGCAAGACCTGCATCGTTCACATGCAATCCATGCTCGTGCACAAGTGACAACGGCGGCCCGGAGAGCAACTCCTGGCTGGACATCTCGACCACACACACGCCCGGTGACGCGACTCTCAGGTCTCAGCTTGCCGCCAGTGTCTTTGTCTGGATTGGGCAACTCTCGTGCGAGCGCACTCCCAATTGGTTGCCGTTGCGCGCGATGCCATGGTGCTCTAGTGCTCTATGGAGGACTCTAGATGAAGCACTCATCATCGTGCGCAGCCCAGGGCGTTACTCGTTAGTGTCGCCAGCGGCGTATCGCTATCAGTTGCAACCCATGTATGCACTCTAGTTATCGAGGCAAAGCCAGTAGACCTTGTGGCGGCAGGCAACTCTGAACTGCTCGGTGCATACTGTAGAAGCCTGAAAAGCTTTGAGATGCAACTCATTCAGTATTCACATCAACCGGTTACATATACATGGGGTGTACACAACACACTAGCTCAACTAACTCTTATAATCAAACTAATCAGCTGAGAGAGATTAGGAGACGTTCCTGAACGTCGCATGCAGAACAAACTGTCTCAACACATACGAAGCAGAAGCCGTGGTCGCACACACAGCTCGATGCGATGCTACCCCACGAACTTCACGTCTTCACGGCGAGGGGCGCACTGATGTGCGGGTAGCACTTCATCATCTTGCTCTTCTCCGCTCATGACCAGAGCACGAACTCCTCGGCAGGAGGTGTCCTACCGGCGCACGGCCCGGGTCCTGGCATAGACTGGAGCGCACGACGTTGTTGGCAACGGGCGGCCCGACGACGCATGGGGTGCATAACGTTGGCAAAGCGGTGCAGTGCGGCACAAGCACGGCTACGTTGATTTCAATAGAGAAAGAGAAAGGCATTAGGAATAGACAATGGATATGACACATGGGATAGGGATGTAAGTGAGATTAGACTCTGATCTTGGGCGGGATGGAATTTTTCCCGGTTTGCCAAACAGGTTTAGGGTTGGGATCAGACCAAAATCATGAGTACAGAGTACAGACTTAAGGAATTTTGAGGTGAGGGTTTGTTCTTGACGAGCTCTGCAATCTCAAGGTTTAAAATAGACTTCACTCAGCAGCTGTTGCCGGACTTGCGTGAACAGTAGGCTGCCACCACGGTGCAAACCGTGGACCACGCACGCCGCGCACAGTGGACCGCGCCTCAGAATAGACCCCCTTCGCATTCCTCCGTGCCGTGCGGCGTGCCGGCCGCACTGAGTCGGGTTAAAAAAAAATGCGCCCTAGCCTCCGACGCTCGACGAGCGAGGCTGCACGCGCGGGCGAATCAATTCTCCGAGCGCTGGCCAGTCGTCACCGTGGAGTAGAAAACGGCTCTGCTTTTGACGGACGGACACGGAGTCGCCCGGCCCCAGCACCAGCAGCAGCCGGGCAAAAGAGCAAAGCGCGCGCGAAAAAGGCTGCTGCCGGCCGCCCCGCGCGCGCGCGCGCGCTCGCTGGCTCGGCTCCGCTCGACCACCCTCCCCTCCCGGCGGAGATCCCGATCCGATGCTGCTGCCGCTGCTTGGGTGGTACGGACGCAACAAGTTTCACGCGCGACGTCAACGAACGGATCCTTCTCTCTTTCACCAAAGCGACAAGATCACGATCTACAGCAACTACTACTATTACTATTAGAGCAACTCTAATGGAGCGACTCATTTCATCCGCCCGCGTTCATTTGGGTCGACGTGGACCCAACACGTCGACCCAAACTCAAATTGTACCCGTCTGTCGTCCGCGCCGACCCATTTTCGGCCCAAAATTACCCCTGAAATGCGTCGGCGCGGAAGAAGCAGACGCGCCGCGCGTCTCCTCGCCGTCCGCTGCGTCCCCATCTGGCGGTCACCCAACCGCTACCGGTCGTCTTATTTATGACGACCATCGACAGCGGGCTCATGCGTCAGCCAGTGAAAGCGTCCTTTTTTAACCACGCTTGCGGCGGGGTCGGTCTCATCCACATCTGCCCCCCCCCCCCCCCCCCCCCCCCCCCTTTGCTTCCTCGTCGGCGTCCGCAAACCCTAGCCACCGGCGCCTCATCCTCCCGTGCTCCCCTTCTCCTCCTCCTCCTCCTTCGGTGGCGACGCGTTTCCGCCCTGGTCGCCAGCGCCTGCACATCCCGGTGCACCAAGCGCGGTGGCACTGGGAGTACAGGCAACCATTGCCGTACCCCGATGTCACGCTGCCGCACCGTTGGCATCTGGATCCGCAGCGGATCCCGGTGCCGGCGGTTCCTCGTACCCAACGGGCGCACGACGATGAGGTGCGCAGGCGCCGCGCGCAGCTCACGCCGGAGCAGCGTCGGCTGCCAGAGTAGTACGCCGACTATCCCAACTGGGAGGCGTGGTTCGCCCTCGAACACGAGGAGCAACGGCGCTCGGGTGTCGACGTCGTTCTCACCGCCGGCCCCGCAGGTAGAGCCGAAGGACATGGAGGCGGAGTACCAAGCCGCCCGCGAGGAGGCCCTGCAACACACGCTGGAGGCTAGCCGCCTCGAGGAGGACGCCCATTGGGATGGGCTGGAGCAAGCCCTTGCCCTGTCGGCAGCGGGGGACTCTGTCCACACCATGCTCTTCGTGCCGCCACCGCCACCGTCGCCGCCCGTCCAGCCCAAGCCGGAGCCGGAGCCGACGCGTAAGCGCTGCCCGCCTCCACCCACTCGGTCGGAGGAGGCCTACTCGTGGACGGGTCAGTACCGCGAGTGGGTGAGCGCGTCTCCCGTCCACTTCTCCACGATGTCGGAGGAGGAGGCGGCCCACCTCGAGCGATGGAAGGAGCACTGGCTCCGCCAGGAGCAGGCCGACGACGAGGAGTAGATGCGCTACGACGCCATGCTCCAACACGACACGGAGGCGCTCCGGCTCGAGGAGGAGGAGGAGGAGGAGCGCGCGCGGCTTGCCGCAATGCCGCCGCCCCAGCAGACGCCGGAGGAGGCTGCCCTGGCAGCGTACCAGGCGGCGTTCGGGTGGGCTGGCCCTGCTCCGGTCTTCATCGACCTCACCGACGACGACGGCGTCGACGGCAAGTGCAAGAGCAAGGCCGACGACGTCAAGGACAGCGTGCCGGGCGACAGCAGGCGGACGCAGACTTTTTTTAATATTTTATTTAATGTTTATTAGATTTAAGTGGAATTTGGCCGGCGTTTGATCGGCCATTTTGGTCAAGCAATTTTTTTCATGCAATTTTTTATATTTATATTTATATTTATATTTATAATATTTTATATTTATTTCATGCAATTTTTTTCCACGGCGGCACATTTGGGTCGGCCTCCCCATTGAACGGTCAAGCCGACCCAATTTACTATGCGGACGCACACATCCGTCTAGCCGACCCAAACAGACAAAGCGCGGGTCCGTTTGGGTCGTTGAAGTTGATCTTACTGCAGTAGCTCAAGCTCACTTCACTGGGCAATTTTGACTATTTTGACCTGTGGACGAAATCAATTCACAAAATGAACTGCCCGTGAAACTATTTCACAGCACTGACCCTTTTGTGTAGCGCCCGCCACGCAGGCGCCACACCCTACGGTGCAGCGCCTAGCTCAGGGGCGTTGCACCTCAGTCCACCGTGGCAGCCCCTGGGCCCGCACCCAGCAGTGCAGCGCCTCAGAGCTAGGCGCTGCACCGTAATGTGCAGCGCCCGGCCCGCAGGCGCTGCACTGTGACTTAGATGCCAGCCGCCCGCTGCCCCCCCCACCCATTCGTTCCAGAGGAGTTACAGAACAGGCGGCCGGCGGCTTCCTCCTCTCCCCCTCTCAATCCCCTCTTAAAAAATCTTCAAATCTGACGATTTGGCCCGTGGATTCCTTCACCAATCCATCCTAGAAGGTACTTTTCTCCGATCCCCTTCTTTCTATCCATAGAATGTATGCTATTTCGGAGATTTGAGGAACCCTTGTTTGAATCTTGTGTGTATTAGATTTAGGGAATTTTTGTTTGAATCTTGCATGTATTAGATTTGGGGAACCCTTGTTAGACTAGAATGTGGTTCGGATACATAGGTTGACATGTTATTTATATAGTTTGGATACATAGGTTGACATTTTATTTATATGGAAAAGATATTTGTATTGAATCTTGCATGAGGTAGGCTTAGTTTAGTTTATTGAAATTACATTTGTATTGGCAAGAATGGTTTGGATACATATGCTTTGTATTTTGCATCTAGTAGGCGTACTTTAGTTTATTTGTATTGAAAAGATAATCGTGTTGACAAGAAAGCTTTCTTTCAAAATTGTTAGGATGGTTTGGCTTCTCGATGATCACTGGGACAAACAACACCGGTCGTATGCTATGGCGGTGGAGCAGCGGGTAATAATGAAAGTGGCCTATTTTATGAATTTCGTATTTATTTCAAACACAAATGCCCCATATGTAATGTTATGAATTGTTTGTTTGTAGGCGCTTGCACCTTTGAAGCTTCGTTCTCACGGGGTCACCCTTGGGTGGATGCGCTATGATGAGCAATACACACCATATGTAAGGGAGACAGGACTTCTCCCTTTCATTCATATGGTCAGACGGTCGACGCCACCCAACAATGCTCCAGCACTCACCGCGCTTATTGATCATTGGCGGCCGGAGACACATAGTTTCCATCTACGGACCGGGGAGATGACAGTGACGCTCCAGGATATTGCTATGATCATCGGTCTTCCTATCGATGGGAATCCTCTATGTATGAGCACCGACTCCGATGGGTGGCGCGCGCAGATGCATGCCCTTATCGGTATGGTTCCTCCGGAGCCTCCGGAACCAGCAGCAGAAAACAAGAAGAAGGAAAGAGTCGCAGCCGGTGCTACTTTCACGTGGATTACTAAGCACTTTGGTACTTGCCCACCGGAAGCTGATGAGGACACGGTCAAGATATATGCTCGTGTCTACATGTGGTATGTGATATCCAGGACTATGTTTGCTGATGGCACAGGCAAGAATGCTCCATGGATGTGGCTGAAGGCGTTGACCGTCTTCGATAGCAAATGGAGTTGGGGTTCGGCGACACTGGCTTACTTGTATAGACAGGTATGAAGTTGTTTCTTTTTCACTTCATTGCTACATTATGAATGCGATCTTGCTCTTAATTGAACCATGTTCTCTTTTATGTGCAGTTGGACGAAGCCTGTTGTAGGTCATCTGGAGGTATTGGTGGTTGTTTGCTCGCACTTTCCATATGGAGCTGGGAGTGTTTGCCGGTTGGACGTCCGAAGAAGGTGAAGTACGATGATTGGGACGACAAAGGCGACCTACTACGGCTACCCACTTGGGCTTACAAGTGGGATGTGATAAATGAGACGACAGATGATCCCTCGGTCATGTACAAGTTGTACCAGAGTGAGCTTGACGCGATCACGCCTGAGCAGGTGAATTGACATGGCATAAGTGATTATGATGCTTCTATTGCAACTCGATATCAATTTTGCATTCTATCCCATTTTGCAGGTGATATGGGAGCCGTATGGAACAGGAGATAGTTTTGGTAACCCTTTAGAGTTCAGGCTGAATCCGATGTGCACTAGGGATAGGGATCTCTGGCGTATGCGGTGCCCACTCATATGCAACTGGGCGGTTGAGCTTCACCTCCCACATCGAGTGCGCCGTCAGTTTGGTTTGTTCCAGGCACATCCGCCGGAGTGGGAGGACACAGACAAGTTGCTACACGCGTAAGATATAATTAACCTTGAGTACTTAGCAGCTTCTCGGCGGTTTCGATGCTACTAATATTATGTTTCTAACTTGCAGGTTGGATAGGAAAAGGCAGCGGAAGATTAAGGATTGGGCCAAGCATCACAGAAAGTATGTCGTACAGTTTGCGCTTAGTGTGGAGCAAGCTAGGGCTGGAAAAGGAGTCCAGCTTCGTGAGCACTGCCCTGTAGCGTTCAACAACTATCTCACATGGTTTCTTGCAAGTACCCGTGTGGAGGTATGCAAGCCGGCGTATGCTGAGGAGATTTTGGAAGAACCCACTGTTTTTGATGAGGTAGCCCAACACCAGTACAACGCATTAGTCAGGAAAGGCAACTCAGTGATCCCTTCAGCTCCAAATGAACTTTGTGGTATTTGCCCTCTTTGCTTTTCATTCACACTATTCACATCTTCGCTTGCCTAACACGTTAATACCATTTCTGTTCATAGCATGCCCAGATCAAGAAAGCAGCTGATGAGACCGAGACTATTCTTGAAACAACCCCGGCTGGCAAAAGCGATGGAGAAGGTGCACTTCGAGCATTCATCAAGGTTCACATCTCCTTCAAACTAGCACTTAACATGTGTTGCTACGTTCGATGTCTCATTCACTTGTACATGTTGCAGCGCCAGGGCCAAAAGTTAAGGCGGCTATCAAACCTTTTTGGTTGTCGTGACCCCGAGTATGTATCACCAGAACGGTCTAGGTCGGCGACACCATCAGATCCCGCTTCGGGCCAGAGCCATGGTGATCATTTGGAGGATGAGGATGTGGGTGTGGTCACCCAAGAGGTATGGCATGAGCATATATATCCAATTGTTGATGCATTGCTAACTATATCCTCACACACGGTCTTTCCATATCTTTTGTTGATGCATAGGTTGCTGATGATGATATGACGTTGCACTTGTTGTCTTCATAATGTTGAACTTGATCTTCATTAGCTTCACCATTAAAGCCCTCATCTTGATCATTCACATTGGCAGTCTCGACATGTTTGAACTGGTCTGGATCCTCGAGGGTGACCTCAACTCCCTGCTCAACCACATTGAACTCTGAACCATGACAATCACCCTCTGGGTGCACCAAGTCCCCCTCTCCCTTCCTCATCTCTACCTGATAATGATTCTGTTTGCAAGCTACAGCAACTGCAGCGCCTAGCACCGAGGCGCCACACTCTACAGTGCAACGCCTAGCCGCTGGGCGCTGCACTATACAGTGTGACGCCTAGAGCCGAGGCGTTGCACACATGGACTGAGCTAACCAGAGAGCAAACACTCTGGTTGCAAGCTACAGCCCGTGCAGCGCCTAGCACCGAGGCGCCACACTGTACAGTGCAACGCCCAGCTGCTAGGCGTTGCACTGTATAGTGTGGCGCCTCCGTGCTAGGCGCTGCAGTGGCTGTAGCTTGCAAACAGAAAGTTTGCTCTCTGTTTAGCTCAGTCCATGTGTGCAACGCCTCAGCTCTAGGCGCTGCACTATACAGTGTGACGCCTAGAGCTGAGGCGTTGCACACATGGACTGAGCTAAACAGAGAGCAAACACTCTGTTTGCAAGCTACAGCCCATGCAGCGCCTAGCACCGAGGCGCCACACTGTAGTGCAACGCCCAGTAGCTAGGCGTTGCACCTGTACTTAGCAAATTTTTGGCACACGCACACCTTTTTTTTCAGTTGCAATTGCCCAAAGCTTCATGGTTCCTTCTTCAAAATCCTTTTGACGCTTCTTCTGTGCCTCCTCACATTTCCTCACCAATGCTTGCTCCCTGGCGCGCATCGCATTTGACGCTCTCTCTTCTTCCTTCCTCTTCTCCTCAAGCTCCTCTTCCTTTTTCTTCTTTAGCTTGGCTGCATCCTCCTCTCTAAGCTTCTTCTCCCATCATCCCGCCATCTTATCTTCGCCATCCTCCTTCATTGTTGGTTTGTTGGGTTGGGAAGCCGCCATACCTACAATGAGTGAAACATAATGGTTAGTAAAGACAATACAAACAAATGGAACATATGAAAAAAATAACATATGGAAAACAAGAACATTTGAAACATTATAGTTAGTGAGCAACATACGGAAATGGTCCATCGAGGTATCCAAACATTCCTCTATAACGACCTTGCCCTTGTCCATCACCACGACCAAGTCCATCACCAAGGCCAAGACCATCACCACGGCCAACACCACCACCACGGCCTAGACTACCACCACCACGGCCTCTTGTAAGTCCTAGTTGCCGACCTCTTTGTTGCCTAGATCCTCTTTGACTAACACTTGGTTGGCTTGGCACTTGTTGGCTACCACTTGGTTGGCTAGGCACTTGTTGGCTACCACTAGGTTGGCTCCCACTTGGTTGCCTTGGCACTTGTTGGCTACCGCGTTGTTGCCTTCGCACTTGTTGGCTACCTCTTGGTTGGCTTGGCACTTGTTGGCTATCACTTGGTTGGCTCCCTTGTGTAGCTCCTTGTTGGCTAGTGCTTGCATCATTTTTTTTGGACCTTTTCCTTGGTTTCGTACATTTTCTTTTGTTGTGGCCATGACCTTTGCATTCCCCACAACGGGAGCTCTCACGAGGCTCTTGGAATTGATCGTTTCCCGCTTCGCGGCGGCCACCATGGCCCCATCCGTCCATGTCGCCTCTAAAACGCTTTGTTTTACGTCTACCACGTTTAACAACCTTCAACTCCGGATCCGGCCATAGTTGAACTCCATGGTACTCCGGCCATTGTGATTGGTCAAAGTATGGGTGAAAGCGGGGAGCCCATGTTTTCTTGACCGTCATGATTGAGAACTCCAACTCCCTCACGGTGCGTGGGTGATTGATGTCCACATTTCTAACGCGACCGGCGGTATACAAATGTGAGCATGGGAGATGAAGCAACAATGGCCTCCCGCAAGAGCAATCACATTGTGTTAACGACACCTTGAAAGCCCGACCTCCATGTTGCCGGCCATCGTTTGTGGTTCCTCCTGGCTCTTTCACTTCATACTTCCACTCTTCGTTGTCATATAATATAGCTTCTTCTGAGTCCGCCTTTCGTGATTGAAATTCTAACCATTCATCAACCTTGGGTGGGAACTTGTACTTGTACTTGCGCGGGTTCTCACCCGCTATCTGTGCATCAGTTTCCATTGAGTACTTTAGAAAGTACGCATTCATCTTGTCAAATGTGTATTGAACTATTGCCGTCACAGGTAATCCACGTGCACCTTTGAGCACCCTATTGAAGCATTCGGCCATATTGCTTGTCATTTGACCGTATCTTCGGCCATCTTCATCAAAAGCACGTGTCCACTTGTTCCGGTGGGGAATGTGCCTATTCATAAAGTCTTGACCCCCGTGATCAAGTTTTTTGTGTGCGAGCAATTTGTTCAACAAAGTGGCGAACCGCTTCTCGGAGAAAGCAAGACAACAATCTTGAAGATCATCGGCCAACTCCTTAAGGCCACATGACCTATAGAAGTTCGAACAAAAGTGCCTCATGCACCATCGATGGTGCAACGGAGCATGCCCGGGAATGTCAATCTCCACTGCGTTAAGAATTCCTGCATGCCGATCCGATATGACACAAATTTTCCTTTGAGCGGGTAACACCTTCGTCCTCAAAAGACGCATAAACCACTCCCAGTTGTCATTGTTCTCCGCCTCAACCAAAGCAAATGCCAATGGCAACACCCGGTTATTGGCATCACTTGCTATCGCAACCAACAAGGTGCCCTTGTATTGTCCAGTCAAGAACGTGCCATCAATGGAGATGACCGGCCTACAGTGTTCGAAAGCCCTCACGCATTGCTCGAACGCCCAAAATGCACGGCCAAATACTCGGACTTTCTTTCCTTCATAAACCGTTGTTTGGTGCCCATGAGGCTCGACAACATGAACCATGCCCGGGTTTGTGGCGGCCATGGCTAACAACAACCTAGGGATTCGGTTGTATGCTTCCTCCCAAGTACCATACAACATCTTAAATGCGGCTTGCTTCGCCTTCCATGCCTTGCCGTACTTCACCTTGTAATGAAAGATGGCTTTCACAAGGTCAATGACATGTTGGACGCTCATTGTTGGAAGTGTGGATATTGAGTTGGAGAGCCTGTAAGCGATGAACTCAGACGTGAGTTGTCTGTGGTCTTGGGACACAATCTTGCCATCCACCCTTTTGCCTCGGCACATGTGAGTTGGCACACAACTCACTACGTGCCAAGCGGGACCTCCTTTCCATGGTCTTGCACGCACAATCCACGGACATATTTCATCTTCACATGCACATGCAACCGTGTAGCGCACATTGACGTCCGAATGCACCACCTTGTGTGGACGATAATGCGTAACCGAGTAGTTGTCGAGCCACATCTTCAATTCCAAGAAGGTTTCGAACTTACACCCTTTACCAATCCGGTTCTTGTCGTCTCCCAAATCACGGTGAGAGCTTGGCCTAACCCCAAGAGATATAGATTTGCCACCATCCACAACGGCTTCATCCGCGAGACTAACATCCTTGAACAATGGTGTCTTGTGATCCCGACCGAATACCTTCTCGAAAGCTTCGGCCTCCTTCACCGTGAACCCCTCCTCATCAACTTGTTCATCGGGACCTTCGTCATCCGAATCCGATGCATATGCACGGGAAAAAGGGATGGAATGGTCCATTGTCTCTTGCAAATGATATTTGTCAAGATCACCCACATTGTTGTCATGGAGATCAACTTCATTGTCATCGTCTGCATACTCATCATTGTCCTCTTGCAAAGCTTCATCTTGGTTGTTTGTAAACGGGCTCAATGTTGGCCTCACTTCTTGGGTCAAAAGAGGTTCAACAATTTCATCTCGCTTCAAGGGTGGGGGGCTACTAGCAACCAAAGGGGAGGGTTTCCGGTTCAAGTCCAAATGCAAATTTGAATCAACCTTCTTCGTTGCAAATAACTCAAGAGCCTTGTCAAGTGAATCGGCCACCGTTTCCTTGTATGCAACCCAACGTTGCTCCGAGTTGATACGCATTGTCTTCCAACGGATGTGCATTCCAAAACCTACATTATGCCTTCCCTCCAACTCAACGATATCACTAGGGTCCATCCAATTCAAATCTTTCCTCACTTGTTGCAAGAGCTCCGCATAGCTAGGACTACTATCAAACAACATATCTAGCTCATCCGGATCCGGTTCAATCTTGCCTTTCAAGAAGGCGTCTTTGTCCCCATGATGAACAAACACACATGTTCTTCCCATCCCTATAAGCATTCAAACAACACATCGTAACATTGCTTCCATGAGTACTAATTTAAGGATTAACACGGAATACAAACCCTAATATATATATATCAAACAACAACCCTAACCCTAACCCTAACCATAACCCTAACCCTAACCCTAACCATAACCCTAACAATAACCCTAACCATAACCCTAGCACCAACATAAGAACACCCATAAGAATAACCCTAACATACTAACAAAGCCTAATCATAGGAAATTGGCAAACAAAGATCTCACATCTCCATGCAAATCTCTAGATCCAAACAAAACTAGGGTTTCCCAAACTAGCATTACTTGGATCAAAACAAGGGATCAGAGAAGATTACCTTGAGGGAGGGTATGACTTCGAAATCCACGGACAAATTCTTCAAATTTGCAAGTTTTGGGAGAGGATTTGAGAGGGGGAGAGAGTGGGAGAGGGGGCAAAGCTCGGGTTGAGGTGTGTGGGGTGGGGGGAGTGGGGGAGGGGGGCCCAGCCGCTGGATAAGTCACAGTGCAGCGCCCGAACGCTAGGCGCTGCACATTACATGTGTGGCGCCTAGCTAGGAGGCGCTGCACTGCTGGGTGCGGGCCCAAGGACTGCCATGGTGGACTGGCGTGCAACGCCCCCGAGCTGGGCGCTGCACCGTAGGGTGTGGCGCCTGCTTGGCGGGCGCTACACAAAAGGGTCAGTGCTGTGAAATAGTTCACGGGCAGTTCATTTTGTGAATTGATTTCGTCCACATGTCAAAATAGTCAAATTTGCCACTTCACTGGCCCGGAACGAAGTTACGCAGCAGCAGCAGCAGCAGAGGAGAAGGAGCCCCACCACCTGGCAAAGGCGCAATTCTCACGAGTTGAGTCCAGATCAGAAGAGAGCGTGACCACCTGGCCTGGCCACCATTTTTCATCCATGGACACAAACATAAACCGCACACCTACTCTACTCCTCCTCCTAGGAGTACGTACAGTACCACCAACAGTCCAACACAATCAATCAGCACAGCACGCAACGCGACACGGCACGAGCCGCGTCTCCTTTCCCAGACCGGCCGTAGCGCAGCCGGCCAAGCCAAAGACCCGATCCATCCCACCACGCCACGCCGTCCCCCTCACCAACTCCACCAACAAACCGTCCCTCTCCTTCGCTGCGCCGCGGGGCCCGCCCGCCGGTCCGCGGCCAAAATCAAATCTGGGAACCTCGTCGACCGACCGACCGATCGACGAGACGCCCCTGGCCTGCGGCGCCGTGCCTCGTCCCCGAGACCATTATTTGCAGCGCGGCGTCGTGGGCTCACTCGCTACGAGCTCACCAGTGTGATAGCGTGTGTGAGCTAAGCCGGTCGTCACGGCGCCATGATCGCCAGCACAAAGCGCATCGCCGCCACGGTCATTAGCGAGCGACGGGTAGATAGGCTTTGCTGCCAGCCACCCTTGTCGTTTGCCCCGTTCCCTTGCCGGTGTCCGGCTCTCCGGAGGCGCTTAGTTTAGTGCCGCGGCCAGTACGTACCGCGCGTCGCTGAGCCGCGGTGGGAGGGCTCTCTCGCTGTCTGTGTCTGGAGCCGGGAGGAGGGCGGTGGTGGATGCTGTGCGTCCGCGCGGAGGACGCGCTGGCGGCAGCGGCGGCCGTGGCCGCGGCATCCGACAAGATGCGCGCCTCCGTGACCCTGTCAGCCCCTGCCCCTCCCCCGTTCGTATGCTTCCGCGCTCTTGATTTGGGTGTTTTCCTGCTCGCTCACCAAAGCTGCTGCTGCTTTTCTTGGCCCGCGCGCGCAGGGGCGGCTCGATCCAGAGGGCGATGCAGCGGATGGGCCGCGGCGGCCGGAGGTCGGGCGGCGACGCGTGCCCCACGCCGCCGCCGCCGCCGGAGCAGGAGCAGGAGCGCCCGGCGCGTCTCGCGGCGGGGAGCGGCGAGGCGTCGGTGTCGGCGAGCTGCTCCGCGGTTGGTCTCTCCTCTTCTACCCCAACTCCTTTCTTCTCTGGTGAATGAATGCGTCGCGCCCGTACAGTCAACGTCCGATTTCTTGCTTCCCCGCACCGAGAATTAGAATTTCCGCTCCGGGAATTCTGCAAACAAGGTGTTGTTTTTGTGCATTCCCCGCCATTGGCAGCAGCAGCGCGAATCATCAGCTTCAGACAAGCTGTCTGCCCGCGTGCTGAATTCGAGGGCCCCCAAGACGAGATGCCACTTTCCCCTTTGCTTGCTACTAGTACTCCAGTAGTTTTTCACCTGCTCTCGCTAGGAAATTTGTGAGTTTCCACTCTGTTCGCCGTGCCAACTGTCTGCATTCTCCTCCCCGGCCGATTGGTTTCACCCGGCGGCAATCCTGTTCACTGGAATGTTTCAGGTGATCCATGAACCTGATTAACTGGTGTGGTGTTCCCATTGCAGGATGATAGCAGCAATGGTGGCGGCAAGAGGGAAGGGGCCTGGAGGGGCGGCATGCGGCGGTACAGATCGCAGCTCGAGCAGGAAGTGAGTTGCCTTCCATAATTGCTTCATCTTCTCTACAATTTCGATGTCTGTGCTACTGTGATGCTGTTTACAGCTGAAAGGATCATGCTTTCATTTGTGTTGTGAGTTGTGACAGCATGTTGTGCTCCTTTGTTTGGCTGAAAATTCCTTCTGGGAAATGGGAATGGGAATGATCCTCAAAATGAACTGGTTATGCTTGACATTTACTGGAGCTAATTTGCTGAATTTATACATATATTACACGTAACTTTGGTTTTGGGACATATATTGTGCAACTTCAAAGGAATGAGATCCAGTATTCTCAGATGTGATTACATGCCACAGGTCAGGAATTTGCAGAGGCAGCTCCAGGAAGAGATCGACATGCATCTGGCGTTGACAGATGCCATCACACACGATGCCGAGCTGATACTTAAATCTTCCACAAAGCTACCAAACAAGGTCTGCACACATCAGTGTATTCTTTTTTTTTTGCCACAAATACATGGTACATATGTTTGTAATTTACTTGTGATTGTAGATGGCTACCATTGAATATTATTTTTTAACATCTTATTTCCAGGCGCAGGAGCTCGTAGATAGCATATCCTCTTTAGAAATCACTATCTCAAAGCTCGAGACGGATCTAAGCGATTTACGCTACCAGCTGTGTCATGTAAGGACTGAAAGGTTACTAGTAGAAAGTAATCCAGAATGCTTACTATCGACACCATCAACTAGTAAATGCACAGGGGATGAAGTAAGTTCTCTTTGTAGCAATAATCTCATTGGGAGGTTCTTATTTCTGTCCGGAATTGCTGACGGTTTGTTTGTTTTACTTTCAAAGCACACATCGGCGTTAAGAGATTTTAAGTTGGAGGAATATGAGTCAGTTCAGTCAATGGAAGAATATCTATACCCTGAACTTGAAGAACGGCACGATGTTGAAAAAGAGAGTGAAAATAGGGAGAAGATGTCTACAAGTGGGCAGCTAGAAGAGCACCAAGACGTCAGTTTAAATATATTTCTAGAAAAACACCAAGATGAAGAGGTCCTACTTCATGCCTATTTACCAGTAGTTTATGTTCTATGCAAAATATTTAAAGTTGTCAGTGAAGTAAAATCTTCTTGTTCCTGCAGATGCAAGAGCCAAGCTCTACAGAGAAGGATGGCAAAGAGTATCTTGGAATAGATGCATTGTCATTTAGGGAACCTGATCCGAAGAAACACAGCATGAATGGAAACATGTGCAACAATCCAAATCAGCTCTCTGGAGAGATGGTGCGCTGCATGAGAGATATCTTCCTACATTTATCTCGATCGTCGAAGATATCACCAAAGTTGTCTTCTGATAATTCGTCTTCATCAGCGGGATGTTTATCTGGCTCTACATTTACGTCTGTGTCAGATTCATCTTTAATGGCCTCAGTGCTGCGAAGCCCTTCAGTTGATTCAGATCACGATGAAGATATTATAGATGAAGTGGGGAACTTTGATCCATACAGTGTTAATGGGAAGGAAGCTCGAAGAGACATTGGGAAGTACTGTTCAGTAGCCGAAGTATCTTGGATGAATGTATGCAAGGAACAGCTTGAATATGCATCTGATGCTCTCCAAAAATTCAGGTTTCTTGTTGAACCCTTGCCTAAAGAAATTAATACTAATGAACTAATTGCATGCTTACATAAATAGTCAAACAGAATTTAGATGAACTGGAGGGAAAATTATTTGAGACAGCCTGGAGTAACAATAGAGCACATGACATGATGTAGTATCATTTACTGAAAAAATGTGACCACAAAAGCTACATTTTGTAAATGAAGGTCTCAAAAGTGCTTGTTTTTACCTTATAAGTCCAATAGAGCACTATGGTGTTGGTTATCTGAACAAAGGATGTTCTTCATGCCATGGCATGATCTAACTGTTTAACTATTCTTTATCTGCAGGTCCCTTGTGGAGCAACTATCAAAGGTTGATCCTACCCGTATGAACTGTGACGAGCGGTTAGCGTTTTGGATCAACCTTTACAATGCCCTAATAATGCATGTAAGTACCATCCATTGCTTAGCATACATGGAAAGATGAAAAGTATTTCTTCTTTGTTCGCAAATCGTGTTCATTTTTTTTGTCAGTAGGAGTTTTGAAGGCAATAGTTAGTGTTATGTCACAATAGTTGTTGTGGTGATTTTAAATACTCAGCAGTTCCACTGAATTATGTGTTAAAAAACAAGTTGCTGCTTTATGCCCCACTTTCAATTATTCACGGGCCATGTGTTGCTGTTATATATTCTTGGCTGCTCACATGCCAAATTATGTGCATATTTTCTTGCAGGCATATTTAGCTTATGGAGTCCCCGGGAACGACATTAAGCTTTTCTCGCTAATGCAGAAGGTTTGTCTAATGGAGCACTTATTTGGTTATAGCCAGGTTTATTTCATTACGTATCAATAACAAACTTAAGCTAATGTTGCAGGCCTGTTACAAGGTTGGTGGGCAGTCCTTCAGTGCAGCTGAAATAGAGTTTATAATCCTAAAGATGAAGAACCCAGCACACCGGCCACAGATCGTACTATCCATTCCTCATTTGTCGATCTCATTTCTTTGTCATGCAAGTCAACATTCATTCATCTTACCGTTTTCCCTCCCTTTGCAGTCTTTGATGTTAGCCCTTCACAAGTTCAGAGTCACCGAGGAGCACAAGAGGTATTCGGTCGACGACGTGGAGCCCCTGGCGTTGTTTGCACTGAGCAGCGGGATGTTCTCCTCACCTGCTGTAAGTGGATGAGCTCATCTTGTCAACAACAAGTATACACCGGCAATGTGTTAGTTAAATAAACCAGAGCTACAAGCACAACCGACCGTTGCTGCAAAGCATTTTTTAACCTGATGAAACAACTTGCTACGTACGTAACAGGTGAGGATTTTCTCGGCCGAGAACGTTCGGCAGCAGCTGCAGGAGTCGATGAGGGACTACATCCGGGCGTCGGTCGGGATCAACGACAAGGGGAAGCTCACTGTCCCGGCGCTGCTGCAGAGCTACGGCAAGGGCGCGGTGGAGGACTCGCTGCTGGCCGACTGGATCTGCCGGCAGCTGACGCCGGCCCAGGTCGCGGCGGTGCAGGACACCACGTCGTCGCGCAAGCAGCGGCTCCTCGGCTTCCGCAGCTTCACCGTCGTCCCGTTCGACTCGACATTCCGGTACCTCTTCCTGCCCGACGACCACCACTAGGCAGACGCAGGTCGGCACCGAAGAGAGACCAAGGGTGGGCATTTTGACAGAAAGATTAGCTCTGTACATGTTGTGTAAGCTCCGGGGGAGGCCGATTCTTTTGGTTGCTCTGTAAAGGCCATTGATTGGTTGGTTTGCTTGCGTCCTGTGTATGTGTGTAGTAATAAAGGGAGCTGCGTGTAATTTTGCTTGAGCTCCCTTTAGCATGTAGTGGTAGAATATAATAGCTTGTATAACAAAACATGGAAGGATAAACTTTTACGAGTGTTGTTGATGTTGTTTTACAAGTTTTACTGCTGCTAGTTGGAAAGAGAGGATGGCAACATCATGTTACCTGACTGCCGGCTTTCCATGGTGAGGCAGGCAGCACGCGCAAGCCACCACCGGTTCTCATGGCATCATTTCCAACGGCACTGACTGTCTGGAACTGGGCTCTGAACCTGTGGTGTGCTCCCTGGAACAGGATCGCGCTTGTACATGGAAGATACTCCGTAGCCGCTAAAGAAGGTGCCCCCGGTTTGACCTGCAGCGTACAGGCCGTTGAAGGGTATGAACTATTGTCACTTACACCGATGGCTAGTGTTCCTGAATGTCTTGCTGGAAGTTTTGCCTTGAGAATTGGAGACAAATGACTGGGCATGGCCAGTCAAAGATGGATGGGATGGTGTCGCTGCCTAAGTTTTGACCATTCAAGATGACCATACTACTTACTGTTAAGCTTCATGCACTAGCCAACGCAACCAAAAGTCCGAACTGATGGAAAGGGCTAGTGCAATCCACATATACTGTAACACCCCTCTCACGTGTGACGGGGAAGACAAGTCAACACGTGCAACCGGAAGAGAGCGACGGCGCGCGAAACTCACGTATGACTCAAGAGGCCTATACGTGGACACAAAGGGGGGCATCGGCAATTTTTAGATAAATTGCACAAACCAGGACTTGAACTCAAGACCTTAGCTCTGATACCATGTTAAGCTTCATGCACTAGCCAACGCAACCAAAAGTCCGAACTGATGGAAAGGGCTAGTGCAATCCACATATACTTTAACACTTACTACAGTATCTTTTTAACTGGTGGTTCGTTTCCCTGATGATGACAAGTGCTGTTTAGGGAAGGAAACATCCATATTAACCCAGAAGTTCAGAGCTGCTGCAAGTCAGACAACCAGGAACAGGACTGTCTTGTGTCTGCATCATCTTGACGCTGCAAACTTGCAAGCTTATGCTAAAAGGAGGTCCAGCTCTTACACACAAGCCCCTTAATTAGCACACAAGATACAAACAAACTACTGGCCTTTACAGAGGAGGAAGAATTGCAATACCTCTGGATGTTGCCAATGTTTCTCATTGTAGTTGAGTTGATTTTGAATTCAGATGATGCATTGTAATTCCCTTAACTCAGTGGGTCAATGTAAATGAATATGATAATCAATGAAGTAAACACCATTGCCGTCGTCAAGTATTGATTTTCTCTGCAGTGTGCACATGAAACTGGTCTGGCATATACAGCAACTGTACTGAACGAAAATTGCAGCAGTTGCAAAATTCAGAGAGGAAGCACACGAGCTGTACATACATCAGATGCACACATCAGATGAAAACATGGAAAGAGATCTAGTGGCAGATGCTTGCATACATCAGACTGATCATAATTGTGATCCAATCCAATGGTTTTACATAAACCGAATCCCTTGCATAAATCATCATTTGTGATCGTAATTCAAACTGATTCACGGTCAAATTAAGAATCTCACTCGCATTACTGGAAAACATGCCAGTGAAATTCTCCTACGCATTTGCAACTTGTATCTTATCCTTTGCCTCCTCTGATTTTCTCAGCTACTGAAAAACTGCTGACTCGAAGGTTCACCCACACGGACTCAAGAAAGGAATTGGTTGCTTGTTTGGTGAAGCAGCAACAATACGGTTTTGCTTCGGGATTTTGCAGCTGAGATCCCGCATTCCCCTTCGAGCACGCAGAGTTGAAACTGGAGTCACCTTCTTCATGCTAGGTGAAGCAGCAGTGGCAGGCAATGTTGTAGAGCCAAAGGAACACCAAGCGACTGAACAAGAGACCTTCTTCAAGGATGGTGTAGAGTTTGACAGATGGCTGCAATATGATGCCACCTTTTTCACATTCTTGACTAGTTACTCTTTTCCGAACATGGTTATGTGCATCACCACTCAAACAAAGTATTGTGAAATGAAAGATGAATCCATTGGATCTGTGCCTCAGTACACACTTTTCCGACTAGAGCAGCAGAATGCTTTAAGAAGCCACAGAAGCATACAAGAATAAATAGATACGAAAGGATTACTCAAATGCTCTGCAAAATTCAGACCAACAATTTTCTCGTTCATATCCAAAATTGATTACAGTATGACTTGATAGTCGGTACATCAAGGACTTGCTTAGCTCAAAGCTTCACTCACACATACACACAAGAGTTCACCAACCAATGCTACTCGTCAGAAACTGCAACTTTAACTCACCACGACGCCAATGCCTAAGAATCCAAGTCAGCCAAGATTAATTTTACAGGAGGGTCAGCATAGTCTCCAGACGCTAGGCAGCTCACATGATTACTGTGTGTATCGACAAGTTCAATTCTACTCCTTTTTTCCTGCTACAAGCCGGGTAGCAAACGGGCGTTTTGGATTTTGCGGCGAGTGCGTTTTACGCTCTGTCTCGTGCCGGAATTGCAGTACATGAGCTTCCTTTTTAGGCTCATCTGCTTTACTTTGATTTATTGAAAATGCCCTTTATTTACTTAAACCCTTACTTAGGACCAGGTGTGGATGTAGTGTAACTATGCCGTACACATCTTAACAAGGTTTTTGCTGCCTAGCTAGATGGAGACTCTGCTGACACTCTTGTAAAATTACTAATGGCTGAAAGGGATTGAAAGAACACTAGAAATCTTGGTGATTAAGTGCAGAACCTAGAGATGCAAAGATTAAATGAAACTCATGTGTGAATGGTTTAGGAAGGACTAGCTTAACTCGAAGGCTCACCCACACGGACTCAAGAAAGGAATTGCTTCCTCTGCTTCCTCTGCTTTGCTTCCTCTGATGCAAGACTACCACCAGCAAGCCTGCACTGCTGATGATTTCTTCCTCTGCTTCCATCACCCGTGGATTGCAGTCATCCGTGGATTTGCATCGCTTGAGCAAAGTCCCGTCGACGAGCCATCTCGAGGAGGCGAGCTTGATAACGCCATGCGTGCTGTCTTGCTTGGAGCAGCTCCTCAGGGGACTTGGTCACGTCGGAGTAATGGATCCAGGGGTCGTTGAACTGCACCGTGTCCGCCATCTGCTCCATCTTTCGCCGGGCCTCTGCTCTGCTGCGCTCGATGTCCTGCCGACGGCTGGCCTCTTCTTTGGCTGCAGGGTGCGCCCAATCCATGGCGAGGCGAGCGTTCTCGATCAGTTGGCGCATGCTGATCGGCGGCTTCGATTGCGTCGAGCTCTCCGGAGATTCGGCGACCTGGTTCTTGATTGCGGAGGAGTGGAGCGGATCCTTGCCGCTGCTGGGAGACGGAAGCTTGCTGCCGTTCTTGATGTTGGCGGGGACGGCGACATGGAGCTCGCCCCCGGAGCAGGCACTGCGTACGCGCTTCGCCGGCGGCGGTTGCTCGCCGCGCACGGATCCGGGGCGCTTTGGCTTCTTGGCAGCCGCGGGGTTCGCCATCAAGGCGGGGTTCACGCGCACGCGGGAGGAGCAGGAGTGCAGGTCGGCGGAGGCGGCGGCGCTACGACGCGGGAGCAGAGACGGCGGTAGCACCGTGGTGCCGGCCATGGTCGCGGCAGCGGAGTTGATCGAGGAGCGACGATCCGGCGTTGGGAGGGAGAGGAAGATGGATCGAGGGAGGCTGATCGGGGGGCAAGATCAGATGGATCGGGAATTTGGGAAACAGGGCGACCAAGAAAACAGGGACGCGGCGGGAGAAGTGGCGGCAAGCAATTTGAATCCGAGTCGAAGTCGGCCCAGGCAGGCAAACGCGCACTTTGGTTTTTGAATCCGAGTCGGCTCAGGCATGCATAGCTAAAACTGGCGGCAGGAGACTCGGATTCAAATTGCTTGCATAAAGCCCAGAAGAGCAAGATTAAACATGATGGCATGAATGTCTGAATCAATTTTGGCACGAATGTCTGAATCAGAGTGGGCCAAAATCAGAAGAATGCATTTTGGCATGCTTGTTAACTTTCAGAGTTAACATCTTAACTACCATTGTGCATTCAGAACATTTCTTTTTATCTTGATATCCTGATGTGTTCGTAGTGTGTGCAGCTACAGATCTGAACTCCGAGCTCTGTGGTTGCTGCTTGTCAAGCTGAAGTTTGATGATTCCTCATTCTGAATGTGCCTATGTCCCTATAAAAGAACATGCGAATAACTGAACATGAGCAAACCTGGCTAAACTTCACTAAGAAGTGGCTAGAGTAGTAGCAGAAAAACATGAAACATTATACGTTTGGATTACAATGTAGCTGATGGAAAATCAGTCTAGTAGTTGGTACCAACCACACACACACATGTTTATTTTCACTCCACAAAACTGATCTTTGATATCTCGAATATGTACGCTACCTGAGCCGTAAAAAGCCCATAATCCTCACCTCACATTTTTTTTAATTATATATGCTACTGAATGTTTGCCATCATATCAAACCTCGGGGTCAAGAATGATTCGAACTCTAGTCGACATTGGAGCTGAACTCGTTATTGTTATGTCTATTGTCCTGCTTGATTGGCCCATATATGTCGATGACGTGCCTCTGTCGGCACACCCATGGATCAGCGCGGTGGGTTGCTTAGGCTCCATTGGTAAGCTTATGCATTCAGAGTTCAGCATTGCAGCAACATCTGTCATGGTAGGCCGGTCTGCTGGATCTTCCTGAGCACAAAGCAGTGCCACCTGAGTGCATTTCGTTATCTCAGCGACTTCATATCCGTCCCCTAACAACGGACCCACAAGTTCTTCCACATACGCCAGGCCTGAAATAGTTTTTCAACACTTGACATGAGATAACTGTAGCGCAAAAGAAGGAAAATAATCTGGCAACAATAGTAAACATCTCGTGAATGCGAACTATATGAAATCATGCTTCAAATAGATGTTCAGTTCATTCACATCTCGTACAAGATCACCAACAGTATCCCCTCGCTTGTCGAGTATGGTATTCTTTCGGCCACTAATAATCACCAGAACCAAAACGCCAAAGCTGAACACATCTGTCTTCATCGAGTAAACTCCTCGAGATGCATACTCTGGAGCTTCGTAACCACTGAAAAAGTGAAACAAAAGATGTCAAAACTGTAAGGTTAGAACATTTGAACACAAATGATGGGAATTTGTGATTATTGATATAGCAGGCAGATGATACCTGGTTCCCGCGACCCTACTCGTGCGCTCTTCTGCTAGTTCCTCCGTAAAGAAAGATTTCATATAGAGGGAGTACATCTGAACTCAGTGTTCTAGCTGATCCAAATTCAGTAAGCTTCAGGTTCATGTTATAATCCAAGAGGATATTATGCGGTTTCAAGTCTCTGTGGACAAGCCAGAAAATGGAGCCTTTATGCAGGTAAACAAGGCCCTCTGTTAACCCTATAATTATCTTGAATCGCTTAGCCCAGTCTAGCAATCGTCCTTTTGTTCTGTCTGGAAAAGATAATGCAATTGCAGTTCCTATCAACTGTTGACGTATTGCTCTAAACTAAACTAGAATAGTTTTTATGATTCGAGCAATAAAGAATCAGGTCAGGTGAAAACTAGATCTGTTGTAGTCTTCCATTTAACTGTAGATGTTTTGAATTCGTGCACATATTTATTAGGAATTAAACAAGGTGTGAGGATTTAGTGGTTGCTACTATGGTCGTCAATGAGCACATTTCTAGGCGGCGGCCCAGGTTTATGGGGCCTGTGAATAAAATTTTGAACCAAAACAAAATTTGACAAAGGCGAACATTTCTAAAAAATCATTATCATTTTTTGAATTTGTGAACAAAAATTGAAAACAATAACAATTTTTGAAAGGCATGAACATTTTTTGAAGTCCCAAATATTTTTGAAAAAACATTTTTTTTGAATTTGTGAACAAAATTTGAAAATGAAAACATTTTTGATGTTTTGAACAATTTCTGAAAAACATAAACATTTTTTGAATTTGTGAACAAAAATTGAAAAATATTTTTGAAAAAACATTTTTTTGAATTTGTGAACAAAATTTGAAAATGTGATGTTTTGAACAATTTCTGAAAAACATAAACATTTTTTGGCATAAAGAAAAGTAAATTTGAAAAAAAAAACAGTAAAAAGGAAACATAAGAAAAGCAAAAATAAAGAAACAGAAACAAGAACAAGAAATGAAAAAAGGAAAAAAAATGGTTCAGGAACCTCATAGAAGGTTCCCAAATAAAAGAACTGGCTGGGAACCTTTATTAGCACACAAGATGCATACAAACCAATGGCTTTTACAGAGGAAAAAGAATCGGTCACCCCAGAGGATCTACAAGCATGTACAGTGCAGAGCTAATCTTTCCATTTCCCAGCGTGTCAAAATGTGCAACTCCTAATTTCTCTTCAGGAGGAAGCCGAGAAGCTGCGGATGACGCTGAAGGTACCTGTAGATGTCGCCAACGTTTCTCACTGTAATTGACTTGATTTTGAATGAAGCTAAATTCAGATGATGTAATTCCCTCACCTCAGTGGATCCATGCCAATGAATATGAAATTCAGACAACATATCTGTTCTTCTCCAGGAAAATAGCATATACACCAATTGTCTGAATGAAACAGGCTTTTCGGCGCCTTCCTGATGCGACAAGTAAATTCTGCATCAGGACTCAGAAGTTCAGCAAGCAGACATATATGTTCTTCTCCAGGAAAATAGAAGTTATCTGGAATAGTAGTTCAAGCACAGAAGTGATCTTCTTGGTGGGATCATCACATCCAATGCTTTTACATAAAACATACTACAACAGACTGATCCAATGCTTTTACATAGAACAATCCCTTGCATTAATTGATCAATTGTGATCATAATGCACACTAATTGTTGGCCAAATTCACTCGCACTACTGAAAAACATGCCAGTGAAATACTCCTACACACTTGCAACTAGCACTAGTGACTCTGCTTTGCAACACTAGCACTGCAGATTGCCGACTCTGCTTCCTCTGCTTTGGTCAGCTAAGCAAGACAACCCCCAACAAGGCTGCGCTGCTGATGATTTCTTCCTCTGCTTCGATCACTTGACCACACATCCGTGGATTTGCATCTCTTGAGCAAAGTCCCGTCGACGAGCCATCTCGATGCGGTGAGCTTGATAACGCCAAGCTTGCTGTCTTGCTTGGAGCAGCTCCTCAGGGGACTTGGTCACGTCGGAGTGATGTATCCAGGGGTCGTTGAACTGCACGGTGTCCACCATCTGCTCCACCTTTTGCCGGGCCTCCGCTCTGCTATGCTCGATGTCCCGCCGACGGCTGGCCTCTTCTTCGGAGGCAGGGTGCGCCCAATCCATGGCGAGGCGAGCGTTCTCGATCAGTTGGCGCATGCTGATCGGCGGCTTCGATTGCGTCGAGCTCGCCGGAGATTGGGCGACCTGGTTCTTGATCACAGAGGAGTGGAGATTCTTCGGATCCTTGCCGTTGCTGGGACATGGAAGCTTGTTGTTCTTGATGTTGGCAGCCACCGCGACATGGAGCTCGCCCCCCGAGCAGACACCGCGTACGCGCTTCGCCGGCGGCTGCCCGTCGCACACGGACATGGGCCGCTTCGGCCTCTTGGCAGCGGCGGGATTCGCCATCAAGGCAGGGCTTACGCGCACGCGGGAGGAGCAGGAGTGGAGGTCGCCAGCGGCGGCGCTACGGCGCGGGAGCAGAGACGGCGGGAGCACTGTGGTGTCGGCCATGGTTGCGGCCGCGGAGTCGCGAGAGCAACGATCAAACGACGATCGCGAGATCACGGATCCGGCGGCGGGAGGGAGGAAGACTATGCGGTGGAGGGCGAGGTGAGATAGATCGGGAATTTGGGAGAGCAAGAAAGAAGGGACGCGGAGACGGGGCAACTGGCGGCAATCATCAGCGGTATGTCTGTCTGTGGTTTGAATCCGAGTATAGCTCAAAAGCGCGGGGATTTGTACACTTACTGTAGTGACGCTATCTTTCCAACTTGTTTCAGAAAGAAAACAATGACAACAACACTTGTACGTCCTGCAACAAAAAAATTGGAGAATAACTTGAGTACCCACATTACTCAGCGTTATAATTACATTCCAAAGGAAACCTAGCGCCGCCGCTGCCACCCAAAGAAACACCCCTCTTCTCTGCCACCGCCGGAGGAAGCTGCAGGGCGAAGCCGCTGCAGCCGACGGCGGCGACGAGGACCTTGCTTGCGTTGTGGGGGTGTCCTCGATCAAGGCGGAGTCTCCCTCGGCGACGGTGGTGGCTGCGATGTTTTGGGCTGGAATTTGGTGGGGCTTCGATGAATGGAGAAAGAATCATTGACAAGGTGTGGAGGTCAAACTCGAAGTATAAAAGGCATGGGGATTACATTGCAAGTGTGGGTGATTCCAAATCAATGGAATAATTATTTTAGCTCCCTATAAGTATTGGGAGGATATATGTTTTAAAGATAAACCACCACGTGAATTTCCCTCAATTTAAATGGATAAAAAATCCATGCAATTTGAGTTGCAATAATTATTGACATGGTGGCATGATGAAATGATGCAATGCAAAAAAAAACATCGAGCAACCCATATAATAATAATTACGGAAAGAATCGGTCTCGGGCTGTTACAACTTTTTGTTGTTTAATTTTCGCACATATGGATAGTATTGTGGTCATGCTTTCTGTAAATAGGAGAATATGAGGGTGTTTTGTTCAAAAATGCGTCTCTCTGGTTGACTTTTTTGAGGGTGTTTTGTGTAAAAACACATCACTTGCAAGTGATGCATACACATGGATACGCCCACATACGCGTAGTGTGACCATGTTTGCACGCTTGAGTCAAGTTAGGTGACTACAAAACTGTATTTTAAAATTTGTAGCACCAAACTGAATATGTGATGCAAGTTCTATGACTCCTGGTGATATTACCTCTTAGGCTTAACAACTAGGGATGGAGCAAACCAATGATTTGGAGGAGGCTGTGGTGGTTGGCAATTGGCATGGCTTGTCAGGATACATGAATCAGATAGCTTTGCCTTCCTGCACGTGAAAATTTACAAAGCATTTAATGAAGGAGAGACGGAGGCAAGAGGTAGATGAGGGGAGGAAGAACCCTTCTCTTTTAAATCTGTAATGATAGATAGATAAATTGCAAAGTAAAATAAAAGAAAAAAATTTACAACAAAGTATTTTTCTATTTTACTAATATGATTTAAATAGATCCGAGGGCCATAAATTTTAATTAGAGACTTCCCGCAAAAAAAATTCATTAGAGACTTATCTCTCACAAAAATAACATACGCTGGGTAGACAAATTACTGTTGGGCAATTGATAGAAAAGTGCATAGTTATGATGATATTCATGGCAATCATCATGTATATAGGCATTACGTTCATCACAAGTAGGCATAAATGATTCTGCATCTACTACTATTACTCCACCAATTAACCGCTATCTAGCATACATCTATCATACTCTTTCCGTTTTTATTTACTCCGCATATTAGGTTTGTCGAAAGTTGAACTTTATATACTTTCAACAAGTTTTTAGAAAAATATATTAACATATACATCGCCAAATATATATCATTGAATTCACCATTGCATATATTTTCACATGTATAAATCTGTTATTGTAAATGTTCATATTATTTTCTACAAAATCGGTTAAACTCTTAAAGTTTGACTTTAGTCAAAGCTAATATGTTGAGTAAATAAAAACGGAACGTGTATTAAGTTAATGACAAACAGAGTAACACTTTAAATAAGATGACATGATGTAGATAGAATAAAACCAAGCAATATGATTAGACCATGTCGCTTTATCCTTAATGGCAACAATACAAATACGTGCCTCGCTACCCTTGCTGTCAGTGGGTGAGGACATCACAAGATTGAACCAACTACAAAACACCTCTCCTACTAAAGATAAATCAATCTAGTTGACCAAACGAAACGGATAGGTCGGAGGGAAATACAAAGCTATAATAATCATGCATAATAAAGTTCCAAAAAGACCCAATTACTTTCAATGAATATTCCAATCATAAACCCACAACTCATCAGATCCCAATAAACATACCGCAAAAGAAGGTTACATCGAATTGATCTCCGAGAAGAACATTGTATTGATGATCAAAGAGAGAGAGAGAAGAAGCCATCTAGATAATCACTGTGGACCCATAGGTCTGTCGTGAACTACTCACACATCATCGGAAGGGCGACAAGGTTGACGTAGAAGCCCTCCGTGATCAATTCCCTCGCCGACAAAGTACCTGAAAAGGCCTTCAGATGGGATCACGGGAGAACAGAAGCTTGCGGCGGCGGGAAAAATGTTTCGGTGGCTCTCTGTTGGTTTGGGATTTATGGGGATTTATATAAGTGGAATTAGGTCAACAAGAGCTGCATGGTCCCACAAGCTCAGGTGCCCCCTGGGCACGCCATGTGAGCTTGTGGCTCTCCTATAGATCTTCTGACCTCCTCCTGAACCTTCTAGGATTTCTTCTGGTTCAGAAAAAAATCATCGTAAAGTTTCATCGTGTTTGGACTTTGTTTGGTGTTGATTTTCTGGAAAAACAAAAAAACATGCAGAAAACAGGAACTAGCACTGGGCACTGAGTTAATAGTTTAGTTTCTAAAAATAATATAAAATTGCATATAAAATATCCAAGATTGATAATATAATAGTATGAAACGCAAAAAAAAATTACAGATACATTGGAGTCGTATTTTAGAGATATTCTTAGGGACCTCTCGGTGTGACAACATCCATGCCGGAACACTTCAACGAGAAAGAAGAACAATACCTGCAGCGGGATCAACAATATAGTGAGCATGTGCATGACGCATGAGGATACCGATGCACCTCGGGTGTTGTAAAGTATCACAGAGCAAAGGTAACATCACATAATTACCAAAGGTTCACTTGAAATGTCATTCGTATAATCATAGTGATCGATATGGACATCCACGATTCTGCTTTCAGTCATTGAACAAAGGGGTTTCGTTCATGTCTATGATTTACCGAACCTACTAGGTCACAAGTTTAAGGTAATCATGATTTGCTGAGTGTTACTAGGATGAGAGTATCAAGGATTTATTTGTGGAATTGTTTCATTAATATTTGGAATAGTTCCGACAGGAAGTGAAGCATTTCGGGGTCACCGGAAGAGTTTCAGAGTTTATGGGTTGTACCTGGTATTCTCGATAATGAATATATAGGTGAAAAATGTTTCTGATGATGTTAAATTATATATAAAAGGGTCTAGTAATTACTTTTATATTGAATTAAATATCAACAAGGCTTAAAAGGCCAAGAGGAGGAAGGCAACTTGGGCCACAAGGTCCCAAGCGGAGGAGGCACCCCCTTTTCCTTGTGGGCAAGGGGGCGAATCCTAGTGGGGGAGGAGCCCCTGGCCAGCGCATCAAGGAGGGGATTTCCCTCCTTGGTGGCAACCCGTCCTCTCCCCTATAACCTATATATACATGAGGTGTTGGCCCTATTTGATGTTGGAAATATGCCCTAGAGGCAATAATAAATTGATTATTATTATATTTCCTTGTTCATGATAATCGTTTATTATCCATGCTAGAATTGTATTGATAGGAAACTCAGATACATGTGTGGATACATAGACAACACCATGTCCCTAGTAAGCCTCTAGTTGACTAGCTCGTTGATCAATAGATGGTTACGGTTTCCTGACCATGGACATTGGATGTCGTTGATAACGGGATCACATCATTAGGAGAATGATGTGATGGACAAGACCCAATCCTAAGCATAGCACTAGATCATGTAGTTCGTATGCTAAAGCTTTTCTAATGTCAAGTATCATTTCCTTAGACCATGAGATTGTGCAACTCCCGGATACCGTAGGAGTGCTTTGGATGTGCCAAACGTCACAACGTAACTGGGTGGCTATAAAGGTACACTACGGGTATCTCCGAAAGTGTCTGTTGGGTTGGCACGAATCGAGACTGGGATTTGTCACTCCGTGTAAACGGAGAGGTATCTTTGGGCCCACTCGGTAGGACATCATCATAATGTGCACAATGTGATCAAGGAGTTGATCACGGGATGATGTGTTATGGAACGAGTAAAGAGACTTGCCGGTAACGAGATTGAACAAGGTATCGGGATACCGACGATCGAATCTCAGGCAAGTATCGTACCGATAGACAAAGGGAATTATATACGGGATTGATTAAGTCCTTGACATCATGGTTCATCCGATGAGATCATCGTGGAACATGTGGGAGCCAACATGGGTATCCAGATCCCGCTGTTAGTTATTGACCGGAGAACGTCTCGGTCATGTCTACATGCTTCCCGAACCCGTAGGGTCTACACACTTAAGGTTCGGTGACGCTAGGGTTATAGAGATATAAGTATGCGGTAACCCGAATGTTGTTCGGAGTCCTGGATGAGATCCCGGACGTCACGAGGAGTTCCGGAATGGTCCGGAGGTAAAGAATTATATATAGGAAGTGGTATTTCGGCCATCGAGACAAGTTTCGGGGTCACCGGTATTGTACCGGGACCACCGGAAGGGTCCCGGGGCTCCACCGGGTGGGGCCACCTGCCCCGGGGGCCACATGGGCTGTAGGGGTGTGCGCCTTGGCCTATATGGGCCAAGGGCACCAGCCCCAAGAGGCCCATGCGCCAAGAGATAAGGAAAGGAAGAGTCCTAAAGGGGGAAGGCACCTCCTAGGTGCCTTGGGGAGGAGGGACTCCTCCCTAGCCGCACCCTTCCTTGGAGGAAGGGCCAAGGCTGCGCCCCCCTCTCCCTTGGCCCTATATATAGTGGGGGGAAGGGATGGCAGCCACATCTAAGCCATGGCGCCTCCCTCTCCCTCCCGTGACACATCTCCCTCCTCCCGCAGCGCTTGGCGAAGCCCTGTTGGAATCCCGCTACTTCCACCACCACGCCGTCGTGCTGCTGGATCTCCATCAACCTCTCCTCCCCCCTTGCTGGATCAATAAGGAGGAGACGTCGCTGCTCCGTAGGTGTGTTGAACACGGAGGTGCCGTCCGTTCGGCACTAGGATCATCGGTGATTTGGATCACGACGAGTACGACTCCATCAACCCCGTTCTCTTGAACGCTTCCGCTTAGCGATCTACAAGGGTTTGTAGATGCACTCTCCTTCCCCTCGTTGCTGGTCTCTCCATAGATAGATCTTGGTGACACGTAGGAAAATTTTGAATTTCTGCTACGTTCCCCAACATTTGATACACGAGTTTTAGAGATTCGTCTAGTTCATCTAGCCCTCGTTCTAGTTGATCCTGGTTGACTGATAAGAGCTTGGTCTAGTTCCTTGAATCCTCGTAATCAGAAGCCTGGTGTGGTTCTAATCTTCTCCCTCTAATTTTCCGACGACGATTGGCTCTGTACGGCAAAGCACTGTCGGATCGTGAAGACCATACCGCTTGCAACTTAGGGGTGGAAAGTGGCAGCAGATAATCCAATATTCGTATTCGAGAAAATGCCTATTTGTAAACGAAACATCCACATCCGAATCAAAATGGAAATGGAAATTATCCGTATCCAAATTTATTTAACAAATAAAAAATAAAATATGGTATGTGGTTTTAACACAGATATGGGTATGGAAGTGGATATATCCGTATCCGAATAATATTATGGGAGGTAAATTTGAAAATTCTAGACCCAATATCCCAATTATCCAACATAAAAGCCAAATAAGTGGTCAAATTTTACTCTTTGTATGATTAAACTTTATTTATTCGGAAACCTATTTATCATTGACTTATTGTAAGTGACAAGTTGATTATTTCATGTCACATAGCCATTGACTAATTTACTTGAGCAATATGTCACTATTATTCGTATCCGTTTCGAATCAAGAAAACATATAATATGTATCTGTATTCGAATAACATCTGAGCCACATCCGTATCCGATAACATCCGTATTCGCATACGTATTCATTTTGAAAATATGAAAACAGAAGTGGTAAGAGCACTATCCGATCCGTTTCCACCCCTACTTGCAGCCAAGTAGAGAGGTCGTGCTTTCGGGTTTCTGTTCGAGAGATCGTTTGAGGGCGGTTCATGTGGTCATCATCAACGGTTTGCAGGACTCCAAATATGATCTACACCGTTTCGTCTACTTCCGCTGCACTCTGGAGTCTGTAACAATCGTTGATCCAAACCCTATATGCATCTTTGTATTGTTCATGGGTGTTCGTAGGGTGATTTTTTTGTTTTCTACTACGTTTCCCAAAAAGAATGCCTTACTCCTATGTTGTTCCATCAGTCACTCTACTCATTGTTCTTTATTTACTTTTATGTTATTTACTTCAAAGTTTGTTCCACTACTCAATCACAAATCATTACCGCCCCCACTTTGCTTTAAGTCTACAATTATCTGCTAACATAAAAATACATAATACAAGAGGCAAAAAGTCTGATTCCTGTGCTCCCTGTGATCGATACTCTTACTTTGAGAAGGCTACAACTAAACCCTGTGCACTTACAGACCATCAATGGTGTGTTGCTCTGTACAGCAGTACATCGTCTTCATTCCGGCGGAAGGGGAAAGGGTTCACCTTATCGGCTACTGTCGTGCGTCATTGGCCGGTGGGCTCCCAGTTCTTCTCTTCAGTGGTTGACGTGTCTGCCTCATCGCCCCTCTCTTGTCTTGTCGGCATGCTGCCCCGTATCTTGCAGCTATGCTCGTTGGCTTTCCCGATGTGCTATGATGTCCAAGATCTTTGGCGACATGGTTGAATTGGTGTGTTCTCTGTCAAGGTGATCGTGCTCTGGTGCTACTTCGTGTCACGAGTTCAACACCTTTCTTGCTCTTGGGTGAGCGTTCCTCATGTCCGACGGTTCGATGCCTTTTGAGCCAAGGCGAGCGGGCAGGGTCCCTCTGCGACATAAGTACATGAAGGTGTCGCCGATCTTTTTGTTCTGGATATTGATACGTCCATTTTGCATCATGCTTTTATATCGATATTTATTACATTATGGGTTGTTATTACACATTATGTCACAATACTTATGCCTTTTCTCTCTTATTTTACAAGGTTTACATGAAGAGGGGGAATGACGGCAGCTGGAATTCTGGGCTGGAAAAGAAGCAAATATTAGAGACCTATTCTGCACATCTCCAAAAGTCCTGAAACTCCACGGGATTTTTTTTCCAGAATATATAAAAAATATTGGGCGAAAGAAGTACCAGAGGGGGGCCACCCACCGCCCACGAGGATGGGGGGCGCGCCCCCCTGCCTCGTGCCCCCCTGGTGGCCCACGGATGCCCATCTTTGGCTATATGGAGTCTTTCTCGAGGAAAAAATCATAAGCAAGCTCACGGGACGAAACTCCGCCGCCATGAGGTGGAACCAATCTAGGGCTCCGGCGGAGCTGTTCTGCCGGGGAGACTTCCCTCTGGGAGGGGGAAATCATCATCATCGTCATCACCAACGATCCTCTCATCGGGAGGGGGTCAATCTCCATCAACATCTTCACCACCACCATCTCCTCTCAAACCCTAGTTCATCTCTTGTATCCAATCTTTGTATCCAAACCTCAGATTGGTACTTGTGGGTTGCTAGTAGTGTTAATTACTCCTTGTAGTTGATGCTAGTTGGTTTACTTGGTGGAAGATCATATGTTCAGATCCATTATGCATATTAATACCCTCTGATTATGAACATGAATATGATTTGTGAGTAGTTACGTTTGTTCCTGAGGACATGGGAGAAGTCTTGCTATAAGTAGTCATATGAATTTGGTATTCGTTCGATATTTTGATGAGATGTATGTTGTCTTTCCTCTAGTGGTGTCATGTGAACATCGACTACATGACACTTCACCATTGTTTGGGCCTAGAGGAAGGCATTGGGACATGATAAGTAGATGATGGGTTGCTAGAGTGACAGAAGCTTAAACCCTAGTTTATGCGTTGCTTCGTAAGGGGCTGATTTGGATCCATATGTTTCATGCTATGTGAGGGAGTCCTGGATTAGGGGGTCTCCGGACAGCCGGACTATATCCTTTGGTCAGACTGTTGGACTATGAAGATACAAGATTGAAGACTTCGTCCCGTGTCCGGATGGGACTTTCCTTGGCGTGGAAGGCAAGCTTGGCAATACGGATATGTGGATCTCCTCCCTCGTAACCGACTCTGTGTAACCCTAGCCCCCTCCGGTGTCTATATAAACCGGAGGGTTTAGTCCGTAGGACAACAGACAATCATACCATAGGCTAGCTTCTAGGGTTCAGCCTCTACAATCTCGTGGTAGATCAACTCTTGTAATACTCATATCATCAATATCAATCAAGCAGGACGTAGGGTATTACCTCCATCAAGAGGGCCCGAACCTGGGTAAACATCGTGTCCCCTACCTCCTGTTACCATCCGCCTTAGATGCACAGTTCGGGACCCCCCTATCCGAGATCCGCCGGTTTTGACACCGACATTGGTGCTTTCATTGAGAGTTCCACTGTGTCATCACCGTAAGGCTCGATGGCCCCTTCGATCATCGGTAACGATGCGGTCCAGGGTGAGGTTTTCCTCCCCAGACAGATCTTTGTATTCGGCGGCTTCGCACTGCGGGCCAATTCGCTTGGCCATCTAGAGCAGATCGAGAGGTACGCCCCTGGCCATCAGGTCAGGTTCGGAAACTTAAGCTACACTGCCGACATCCGCGGAGACTTGATCTTCGACGGATTCGAGCCCATGTCAGGTGCGCCGCACAATCACGACGAGCATGACATAACTCTGCCGTCGGACAGTGTTCGGGAGATCACATATGCAACTACTCTGGTCTTCAATCCAAAGCAAATTGCGCCATCCGAGGACGGAGGGATAGACCCCGCCATGGAGACCGCACTCTCAGTGGCGATGGAGCCGGATACTGACTTCACCCCTTACGAGAGTCGTGTTGCCGAACCACTGGATTCGCCTCCGGCCACGGACTCCGAGCCGCCTGCATCCATGCCTATCGAATCCGATTGGGCGCCGATCATGGAATTCACCTCCGCGGATATCTTTCAGCACTCGCCTTTCGGCGATGTGCTAAATTCATTAAGGTCTCTCTCCTTGTTAGGAGAACCTTGGCCGAACTATGTCCGGCTAGAATGGGATGCGGACGACGAAGAAATTCGATGCCCACCCACCACCCACTTAGTAGCCTCTATCGACGATTTAACCGACATGCTCGATTTCGACTCCGAAGACATCGACGACATGGACGACGATGCAGGAGAGGAACAGGAACCGGTACCCACAGGACGCTGGACAATCACTTCACCACATGACATATACATGGTGGATACACCCAAAGAAAACAATGACGAAGAACGCCAGGATGCAACGAAGAATAGCTCCCTCGAGAAGCAATCAAAGCATCAGCGTAGGCGCCGCTCAAAATCCCGCCTCGGCACAAACAGCGATAACAGCGCAAGAGAAAATAACACTCCAGTCGACTCCAGAGGAAATGACGACCGCATAGACCCAGCGGTAGAGCACGATGAAACTGCAAACGGCGAACACAGTGGATCCGATGTCCGAACACGGCGACGCCGAGTGTCGGGGATATACCCTGCGGCGTAACCCGGCCGGAAGTATAACCTGGCCGGACTTGGCACTTCATCATAACCCTCTAGAGGACTGGCGATTCATGAGTCTGGTGGTTCACTGGTCTGACGATTTATAAGCCTGGTGACTCACGAATGACCCCGACGACGGGTCAGATAAAGGACTAGGCCTAAGGCCCAGAAGGTCGGTTCATGTTATGGTGGGCCGGTTTAAGAGGAAAGATGAGGAGTATTCCCTTACAAAGGAAGCAAGACTAGGACTCCACTTGTAATAGAGTAATCCTAATCCAACTAGGACTAGTCATGTAAACCGCCCCTTCAACATATATAAGGAGGGGCAGGGCTCCCCAAAGAGGGACAATAAAGAAGAAACAATCTCTAGGGCTAGACATAACTAGGAGAGCCGGTTTACGGTGACTCCCTCATGAGCATAATAAGACCTAGCCACAAACAACATGTAGGGCTATTCCGGATGATGTTTCCCGGGGCCCGAAGCTATCTAAATCCTTGTCTTATGTTGCGTCTCTCGATTCCGCTCAACCCCTCTCAAACTACTACAAAGATGTGTTGGCCTCACGACTAAGTCCTCACACTAGAACATCTGCCATGACAATTCCATGACAGTTGGCGCCCATCGTGGGGCTCGCGCACGGTGGCGTTGAGTTCTTGGAGGGATCTCTTTAGGGATCGAGAAGCTCGTGATTGATCAGACGAAGAAGAATTGAAGAAAAGTTAAGATTGCATTGCACGCTGTGGCATACACTTTGATCTGGCGGTTTGAAGCCAGATCAATTTTTGGAGCGCGTTCTTGAGATGATGGATTGGGTCCGTACCTACAACTTGCGTTCGAATCAGAAGGATTTACCGATTTGTATGTGTGGCAATGCGTGCACATGAGGAACAAATGCACCAACACGCTGTTCAAAACTTGGAAGGATTGACTGAAAGCTGCGGTTGTTCCACGCGTCAAGGAAACAAGAAGCAATCTACTCCACGCATCAAGGCTCAAGGGGTATTTAAAAAACGAAAATGTTAACGCCCATACATGTGGGCGTTAGCCAACTCATCCACACGTCTCCATCACCGTCCAGTAACTTCTGCACGAATCTTGACACGAATTAGCTGATTTTGTATGCCACGTAGGACAAATCGCGTGTGTGGTGTGTGAGAGAGGTCGCCCACACAACCGTTTTACCACACGAAGGGGCCGGTGTGTGGGCGTTTAGTAGTTCGCCCACACACCAGTTTTTCAGTCACGCACAAGGGCTGTTGTGTGGGCGTTTGCCATCTCGCCCACACACCCGCCTCCTCTCCCACACCCAAGCTGCCAGTTGCCATGCGTTTTGCAGTGTACATGGCAACTGCCCTAGTATGATTGCAACCAGATGGCAACTCTCTCTTTTTTTACCCGAACATGTCAGTTGTCATATGTTTTGCATGGTACATGGCAAACTACCCTAGCATGCATGTAAGCAGATGGCAACTCTTTCTTTTTAAATGGCAACTGCCCTACATGCTTGTGAGCACATGGCAACTCTCTCTTTTACCCGAACATGTTTTTTGCCATGCCTTTTTTTGTAGCGCTACATGGCAACTGCCTAGTGTTAGTAGGTGTGAAGGAAATATGCCCTAGAGGCAATAATAAAGTTATTATTTATTTCCTTATATCATGATAAATGTTTATTATTCATGCTAGAATTGTATTAACCGGAAACATAATACATGTGTGAATACATAGACAAACTTAGTGTCACTAGTATGCCTCTACTTGACTAGCTCGTTAATCAAAGATGGTTATGTTTCCTAACCATGAACAAAAGAGTTTTTATTTGATTAACGAGATCACATCATTAGTTGAATGATCTGATTGACATGACCCATTCCATTAGCTTAGCACCCGATCGTTTAGTATGTTGCTATTGCTTTCTTCATGACTTATACATGTTCCTATGACTATGAGATTATGCAACTCCCGTTTGCCGGAGGAACACCTTGGGTGCTACCAAATGTCACAACGTAACTGGGTGATTATAAAGGAGCATTACAGGTGTCTCCAAAGGTAGATGTTGGGTTGGCGTATTTCGAGATTAGGATTTGTCACTCCGATTGTCGGAGAGGTATCTCTGGGCCCTCTCGGTAATGCACATCACATAAGCCTTGCAAGCACTGCAACTAATATGTTAGTTGTGAGATGATGTATTACGGAACGAGTAAAGGGACTTGCCGGTAACGAGATTGAACTAGGTATTGGATACCGACGATCGAATCTCGGGCAAGTAACATACCGATGACAAAGGGAACAACGTATGTTGTTATGCGGTCTGACCGATAAAGATCTTCATAGAATATGTAGGAGCCAATATGGGCATCCAGGTCCCGCTATTGGTTAGTGACCAGAGATGAGTCTCAGTCATGTCTACATTATTCTCGAACCGTAGGGTCCGCACGCTTAAACGTTACGATGACAGTTATTATGAGTTTATGCATTTTGATGTACCAAAGGTAGTTCGGAGTCCCGGATATGATCACGGACATGACGAGGAGTCTCGAAATGGTCGAGACATAAAGAATGATATATTGGAAGCCTATATTTGGATATCGGAAGTGTTCCGGGTAAAATCGGGATTTTACCGGAGTACCGGGAGGTTACCGGAACCCCCCGGGAGCCATATGGGCCTTAATGGGCTTTAGTGGAAAGGTGAAAGGGGCAGCCCAAGGTGGGCTGCGCGCCTCCCCCCCCTAGTCCTATTAGGACTAGGAGAGGTGGCCGGCCCCCTTCTCTCTCTCTCTCCCCCTCGGGGAATCCTATTAGGACTAGGATTTGGGAGGGGGAGTCCTACTCCCGGTAGGAGTAGGACTCCTCCTGCGCCCTCCTCTTGGCCGGCCAGCCCCTCCCCCTTGGATCCTTTATATACGGGGGCAGGGGGCACCTCTAGACACACAAGTTGATCATTGAGATCGTTCCATAGCCGTGTGCGGTGCCCCCTGCCACCATATTCCACCTCGATCATATCGTTGTAGTGCTTAGGCAAAGCCCTGCGTCGGTAGAACATCAAGATCGTCACCACACCGTCGTGCTGACGGAACTCTTCCCCGACGCTTTGCTGGATCGGAGCCCGGGGATCGTCATCGAGCTGTACGTGTGCTAAGAACTCGGAGGTGCCGGAGTAACGGTACTTGGATCAGTCGGATCGGGAAGAAGACGTACGACTACTTCCTCTACGTTGTGTCAACACTTCCGTTGCGATCTACAAGGGTACGTAGATCATACTCTCCTCTCGTAGCTATGCATCACCATGATCTTGCGTGTGCGTAGGAATTTTTTTGAAATTACTACGTTCCCCAACAGTGGCATCCGAGCCTAGGTTTTATGGTTTGATGTTATTTGCACGAGTAGAACACAAGTGAGTTGTGGACGATATAAGTCATACTGCCTACCAGCATGTCATACTTTGGTTCGGCGGTATTGTTGGACGAGACGACCCGGACCAACATTACGCGTACGCTTACGCGAGACCGGTTCCCCCGACGTGCTTTGCACACAGGTGGCTTGCGGGCGACTGTCTCTCCAACTTTAGTTGAACCAAGTGTGGCTATGCCCGGTCCTTGCGAAGGTTAAAACGGAGTCTATTTGACAAACTATCGTTGTGGTTTTGATGCGTAGGTGAGATTGGTTCTTGCTTAAGCCCGTAGCAGCCACGTAAAACTTGCAACAACAAAGTAGAGGACGTCTAACTTGTTTTTGCAGGGCATGTTGTGATGTGATATGGTCAAGGCATGATGCTAAATTTTATTGTATGAGATGATTATGTTTTGTAACCGAGTTATCGGCAACTGGCAGGAGCCATATGGTTGTCGCTTTATTGTATGCAATGCAATCGCGATGTAATGCTTTACTTTATTACTAAGCGGTAGTGATAGTCGTGGAAGCATAAGATTGGCGAGACGACAACGATGCTACGATGGAGATCAAGGTGTCGCGCCGGTGACGATGGTGATCACAACGGTGCTTCGGAGATGGAGATCACAAGCACAAGATGATGATGGCCATATCATATCACTTATATTGATTGCATGTGATGTTTATCTTTTATGCATCTTATCTTGCTTTGATTGACGGTAGCATTATAAGATGATCTCTCACTAAATTATCAAGAAGTGTTCTCCCTGAGTATGCACCGTTGCGAAAGTTCTTCGTGCTGAGACACCACGTGATGATCGGGTGTGATAGGCTCTACGTTCAAATACAATGGGTGCAAAACAGTTGCACACGCGGAATACTCAGGTTATACTTGACGAGCCAAGCATATGCAGATATGGCCTCGGAACACGGAGACCGAAAGGTCGAGCGTGAATCATATAGTAGATATGATCAACATAGTGATGTTCACCAATGAAACTACTCCATCTCACATGATGATCGGACATGGTTTAGTTGATTTGGATCACGTAATCACTTAGAGGATTAGAGGGATGTCTATCTAAGTGGGAGTTCTTAAGTAATATGATTAATTGAACTTTAATTTATCATGAACTTAGTCTTGGTAGTATTAGCATATCTATGTTGTAGATCAATAGCTCGCGTTGTTGCTTTCATATGTTTATTTTGATATGTTCCTAGAGAAAATTGTGTTGAAAGATGTTAGTAGCAATGATGCGGATTGGATCCGTGATCTGAGGTTTATCCTCATTGCTGCACAGAAGAATTATGTCCTTGATGCACCGCTAGGTGACAGGCCTATTGCAGGAGCAGATGCCGACATTATGAACGTTTGGCTAGCTCAATATGATGACTACTTGATAGTTTAGTGCACCATGCTTAACGACTTAGAATCGGGACTTCAAAGACGTTTTGAACGTCATGGAGCATATGAGATGTTCCAGGAGTTGAAGTTAATATTTCAAGCAAATACCCGAGTTGAGAGATATGAAGTCTCCAACAAGTTCTATAGCTAAAAGATGGAGGAGAATCGCTCAACTAGTGAGCATGTGCTCAGATTGTCTGGGTACTACAATCGCTTGAATCAAGTGGGAGTTAATCTTCCAGATAAGATAGTGATTGACAGAATTCTCTAGTCACCATCACCAAGTTAGTAGAACTTTGTGATGAACTATAATATGCAAGGGATAACGGAAACAACTCCCAAGCTCTTCGTGATGCTGAAATCAACGAAGGTAGAAATCAAGAAAAACATCAAGTGTTGATGGTTGACAAGACCACTAGTTTCAAAAAAAGGGCAGAGGGAACAAGGGGAACTTCAAGAAGAACAACAAGCAAGTTGCTGCTCAAGTGAAGAAGCCCAAGTCTGGTCCTAAGCCTGAGACTAAGTGCTTCTACTGCAAAGGGACTGGTCACTGGAAGCGGAACTACCCCAAGTGATTGGCGGATAAGAAGGATGGCAAAGTGAACATAAGTATATTTGATATACATGTTATTGATGTGTACTTTACTAGTGTTTATAGCAAACCCTCAGTATTTGATACTAGTTCAGTTGCTAAGATTAGTAACGCGAAACGGGAGTTGCAGAATAAACAGAGACTAGTTAAAGGGTGAAGTGACGATGTGTGTTGGAAGTGGTTCCAAGATTGATATGATCATCATCGCACACTCCCTATAATTTCGGGATTAGTGTTGAACCTAAATAAGTGTTATTTGGTGTTTGCGTTGAACATGAATATGATTTGATCATGTTTATTGTAATACGGTTATTCATTTAAGTAAGAGAATAAATTGTTGTTCTGTTTACATGAATAAAACCTTATATGGTTACACACCCAATGAAAATAGTTCGTTGGATCTCGATCGTAGTGATACACATAATCATAATATTGAAACCAAAAGATGCAAAGTTAATAATGATAGTGCAACTTATTTGTAGCACAGCCGTTTAGGTCATATTGGTGTAAAGTGCATGAAGAAACTCCATGCTGATGGGCTTTTGGAATCACTTGATTATGAATCAGTTGATGCTTGCGAACCATGCCTCATGGGCAAGATGACTAAAGACTCTGTTTTTCGGAACAATGGAGCGAGCAACAGATTTATTGGAAATCATACATACTGATGTATGTGGTCCGATGAATATTGAGGCTCGCGACAGGTATCATTATTTTCTGATCTTCACAGATGATTTGAGCAGATATGAGTATATCTACTTAATGAAACATAAGTCTGAAACATTTGAAAAGTTCAAAGAATTTCAGAGTGAAGTGAAAAATCATCGTAACAAGAGAATAAAGTTTCTACGATCTGATCGTAAAGAAGAGTATTTGAGTTACGAGTTTGGCCTTCAGTTAAAAACAATGTGAAATAGTTTCACTACTCATGCCACCTGGAACACCACAATGTAATGGTGTGTCCGAATGTCATAACCGTACTTTATTAGATATGGTGCGATCTATGATGTCTCTTACCGATCTACCACTATTGTTTTGGGGTTATGCATTAAAGACAGCTGCATTCATGTTAAAAGGGCACCATCAAAATCCGTTGAGACGACGCCTTATGAACTGTGGTTTGGCAAGAAACCAAAGTTGTCATTTCTGAAAGTTTGGGGCTGCAATGCTTATGTGAAAAAGCTTCAACCTGATAAGCTCGAACCCAAATCGGAGAAATGTGTCTTCATAGGATATCCAAAGGAAACTATTGGATACACCTTCTATCACAGATCCGAAGGCAAGACTTTTGTTGCTAAATTCGGAAACTTTCAGGAGAAGGAGTTTCTCTCGAAAGAAGTGAGTGGGAGGAAAGTAGAAAACTTGATAAGGTAATTGTACCTTCTCCCTTATTGGAAAGTAGTTCATCACAGAAATCTGTTCTTGTGACTACTACACCAATTAGTGAAGGAAGCTAATGATGATGATCATGTAACTTCAGATCAAGTTACTACTGAATCTCGTAGGTAAACCAGAGTGAGATCCGCACCAGAGTGGTACGGTAATCCTGTTCTGGAATTCATGTTACTAAGACCATGACGAACTTGCGAACTATGAGGAAGCGATGATGAGCCCAGATTCCGCGAAATGGTTTGAGGCCATGAAATCTGAGATATGATCCATGTATGAGAACAAAGTATGGACTTTGATGGATTTGCCCGATGATCGGCAAGCCATAGAAAATAAATGGATCTTCAAGAGGAAGACGGACGCTGATAGTAGTGTTACTATCTACAAAGCTAGAATTGTCACAAAAGTTTTTCGACAAGTTCAAGGTGTTGACTACGATGAGAGTTTCTCACTCGTATCTATGCTTGAGTCTGTCCGAATCATGTTAGTAATTGCCGCATTTTATGAAATCTGGCAAATGGATAAACAAAACTGCATTCCTTAATGGATTTATTGAAGAAGAGTTGTATATGATGCAACCAGAAGGTTTTGTCAATCCGAAAGGTGCTAACAAAATGTGCAAACTCCAGCGATCCATCTGTGGACTGGTGCAAGCATCTCGGAGTTGGAATATACACTTTGATGAGTTGATCGAAGCATATAGTTTTATACAAAACTTGCGGTGAAGCCTGTATTTACGAGAAAGTGAGTGGGAGCACTACAGCATTTCTGATAAGTATATATGAATGACATATTGTTGATCGGAAATAATGTAGAATTATTCTGTAAAGCATAAAGGAGTGTTTGAAAGGAGTTTTTCAAAGAAAGACTTCGGTGAAGCTACTTACATATTGAGCTTCAAGATCTATAGAGATAGATCAAGACACTTGATAAGTTTTTTTCAATGAGTACATACCTTGACAAGATTTTGAAATAGTTCAAAATGCAGCAGTCAAAGAAAGAGTTCTTGCCTGTATTACAAGGTGTGAAGTTAAGTAAGACTCAAAGCCCGATCACGGCAGAAGATAGAAAGAGAATGAAAGTCATTCCCTATGCCTTGGCCATAGGTTCTATAAAGTATGTCATGCTGTATACCAGATCTATTGTATACCCTGCACTGATTTGGCAAGGGAGTACAATAGTGATCTAGGAGTATATCACTGGACAACGGTCAGAATTATCCTTAGTGAAATAAGGACATGTTTCTCGATTATGGACGTGACAAAAAGGTTCGTCGTAAAGGGTTACGTCGATGCAAGTTTTTGACACTGATCCAGATGATTCTAAGTCTCAATCTGGATACATATTGAAAGTGGGAGCAATTAGCTAGAGTAGCTCTGTGCAGAGCATTGTAGACATAGAATTTTGCAAAATACATACGGATCTGAATTTGGCAGGCCCGTTGACTAAATTTCTCTCACAAGCAAAACATGATCACACCTTAGTACTCTTTGGGTGTTAATCACATAGCGATGTGAACTAGATTACCGAATCTAGTAAACCCTTTGGGTGTTGGTCACATGACGATGTGAACTATGGGTGTTAATCACATGATGATGTGAACTATCGATGTTAATCACATGGTGATGTGATCTAGATTATTGACTCTAGTGCAAGTGGGAGACTGAAGGAAATATGCCCTAGAGGCAATAATAAAGTTATTATTTATTTCCTTATTTCATGATAAATGTTTATTATTCATGCTAGAATTGTATTAACCGGAAACGTAATACATGTGTGAATACATAGACAAACAGAGTGTCACTAGTATGCCTCTACTTGACTAGCTCGTTAATCAAAGATGGTTATGTTTCCTAACCATGAACAAAGAGTTGTTATTTGATTAACGAGATCACATCATTAGTTGAATGATCTGATTGACATGACCCATTCCATTAGCTTAGCACCCGATCATTTAGTATGTTGCTATTGCTTTCTTCATGACTTATACATGTTCCTATGACTATGAGATTATGTAACTCCCGTTTGCCGGAGGAACACCTTGGGTGCTACCAAACGTCACAACGTAACTGGGTGATTATAAAGGAGCATTACAGGTGTCTCCAAAGGTAGATGCTGGGTTGGCGTATTTCGAGATTAGGATTTGTCACTCCGATTGTCGGAGAGGTATCTCTGGGCCCTCTCGGTAATGCACATCACATAAGCCTTGCAAGCACTGCAACTAATATGTTAGTTGTGAGATGATGTATTACGGAACGAGTAAAGAGACTTGCCGGTAACGAGATTGAACTAGGTATTGGATACCGACGATCGAATCTCGGGCAAGTAACATACCGATGACAAAGGGAACAACGTATGTTGTTATGCGGTCTGACCGATAAAGATCTTCGTAGAATATGTAGGAGCCAATATGGGCATCCAGGTCCCGCTATTGGTTATTGACCAGAGATGAGTCTCAGTCATGTCTACATTATTCTCGAACCGTAGGGTCCGCACGCTTAAACGTTACGATGACAGTTATTATGAGTTTATGCATTTTGATGTACCGAAGGTAGTTCAGAGTCCCAGATATGATCACGGACATGATGAGGAGTCTCGAAATGGTCGAGACATAAAGAATGATATATTGGAAGCCTATATTTGGATATCGGAAGTGTTCCGGGTAAAATGGGGATTTTACCGGAGTACCGGGAGGTTACCGGAACCCCCCGGGAGCCATATGGGCCTTAATGGGCTTTAGTGGAAAGGTGAAAGGGGCAGCCCAAGGTGGGCTGCGTGCCTCCCCCCTCCCCTAGTTCTATTAGGACTAGGAGAGGTGGCTGGCCCCCTTCTCTCTCTCTCCCCCTCGGGGAATCCTATTAGGACTAGGATTTGGGAGGGGGAGTCCTACTCCCGGTAGGAGTAGGACTCCTCCTGCGCCCTCCTCTTGGCCGGCCAGCCCCTCCCCCTTGGATCCTTTATATACGGGGGCAGGGGGCACCTCTAGACACACAAGTTGATCATTAAGATCGTTCCATAGCCGTGTGCGGTGCCCCCTGCCACCATATTCCACCTCGATCATATCGTTGTAGTGCTTAGGCAAAGCCCTGCGTTGGTAGAACATCAAGATCGTCACCACACCGTCGTGCTGACGGAACTCTTCCCCGACGCTTTGCTGGATCAGAGCCCGGGGATCGTCATCAAGCTGTACATGTGCTAAGAACTCAGAGGTGCCGGAGTAACGGTACTTGGATCGGTCGGATCGGGAAGAAGACGTACGACTACTTCCTCTACGTTGTGTCAACGCTTCCGTTGCGATCTACAAGGGTACGTAGATCATACTCTCCTCTTGTTGCTATGCATCACCATGATCTTGCGTGTGCGTAGGAATTTTTTTGAAATTACTACGTTCCCTAACAGGTGGCAACTCCTAAAGTTTTGAAATCATGGCAACTGTAGAACCACACATGGCAACAGCTGTAGTTGTCCAAAAAATGGCAATCTGGAACTTTGACCTGAGATGGCAACTGTAGTTGAGCAAACATGACAACTGTAGTTGTCCGACATGGCAACCGTAGTTCAGCGACATGCAACTGCACTTAAACGAACATGGACAAGGGTCCGGCCCATGGCAACTGCGGGGCGCGCGGTAAAGTGTCACGTGGGGCGTGCGGGACCACGATGTACGAGGCCTGACGTACCGGGCGTGTGGGCATTATCTATTTCGCCCACACGCACGCGTGTAAGAGGGACCGGGAGGGGAAAAAAGAGGCGTGTGGGCGTTAATTGTTTTGCCCATACACAAACGTGTGGGCTGGTCCTCTTAGGCACCACACAAAACGTGTGGGCAGATTGCTTAACGCCTACACGTGTGGCAATTATCGGCGTCCAAAATATAAAAAAAATGGAGGGAGACCACAACCTGGAAGACACGGAGGTGGATAGTCAAACCAATGACAACGACCAGGACACGGACGTGGAGAGGAGATGGAGTCGAACCATGCCGTCACAGGTCTCCGCCCTGTCGCCGTGGCTAGGCTCGAGCCACCAAGCCGGCCCTCCTGTCTTTGCCGCCACGGCCGGCCACCGCGGCACATCGAGCCGCTTCCTCCGCCGTCCCATGCTGAGCTGCCTTCGCGGCGCTCGCCCTGCCTCTGTTCGTCTCCACGGCTGCGCATTAACTCGGCCGGTCGCCGCTGCCTCAAGACAACCGGTCTGTCATGCTAGCTAGCAATGATGGGCTCCCCAACCAACGCTATACCGCCGCGCCAGAGGCTTCCGCCTCCGCTGCCGAAGCCCGACGTCGTGGACTCATCTTGCTGGGTGTAAGTCGCCGCCGCTGACCATCCTTCGCTGATGTCCGCTGCCGGGTTGAACCGGTTCTGCCGCCACAAATCGCCGCCACCAAGTTACCTCGCCGGCGCATCGAGCCACTCCGGCCACGCTGCCTCGCCTTGTTTCCAAATTGCTCTACAAATGTCTATGGATGTAATCAGGTACACTCGTCTCCGTTAAATTGCTCTGCGTATTAAATGTGTATTATACAAAATATATGTTGTCTGCTCGTGCTATTTTATGCTCGCAGATCTATTCAGCTCAAGAGTTTTTTGCTGGCGTTTTTTATTGCATCACTTCCAACAATCTTTTGAGCTGCCACGACGCGCGATTCAGACAGCAGATGCACGATTCAAAAACCCGGGTGTTTAGAAAAAAAGGAAGGGGGAGTTCAACATGCACGAGCGACCCACCTCCAGATCAGTCTTCGAGATTGACTCGCCCGTCCGCACCGGCTTATAGCGCCGCGACCGACTTATCTGTTGTTCGGGCGAGTCAGGTGATATCCATCTAAATTTATCTTATTAAACACTTATTGTTTTTTGTCAAAGAATAATTATTTGCCCTGTAACATTTTTACACAGGACAATTGTTTATGCCATTATATCGCGGATGCATGTTCGGCTGTGCCGCACAGCTTCACGGACATATGTGTCGCGGTCCAGTTTACATCAACACGCCGGCCGACTCGTCCACCCATGCCCCTTTACAACGCAAAAGATGACTCTCCCATCCGCCCTCGTGGCCGGTTCACACGTCCGCACCGGCTTACAACGCAGAGGACAATTTGTTCATCCGCACCGGCTTACAACGTCTCGGCCGACTTATTTGTCTACTTCCGAGGCTGACTCACTCGTGGTTGGTTTCAGCTTCACTGTTGTGATCTTCAACACCGTGGCTGATAATTTTCGGTCTAACATATCAAGGTGAAATCTGTCCAATAAATTTGTATTGATATATTTTTTATTCTTTAAAAGAACAAATTACTCCGGCTTGCGATATTATTTATGCAGGAGCAATTGTTCACCACAAAAGCTATGGCCGTGTCATGGATGTATAGCTCGCGCCACCATTATAATGCGCTAGCATCTGACCACACCATCAAGCTCGATGAATATATGTGCAAGTCACCATTCTGCAGACCAGTTTACATCAACATGATGTGGCTAACTCACCCGTCCACGCCGGCTTATAACACCGCGGCTGACTCAGCTATTTGTGCTGCTTCTGAAGCTGCGGTCGTCTTTGTTGTCCGTCTCTTGCGGCCTGGTCTACATCAACACACTGGGCCGCCTGTCTGCATAAGCTGTTTATTGAGTATAAAGCCAGTCACTGCTTGGGTAGCCCGGTTTTCTTCCAACAACTCAGGAGCGAATTACCATGTATTGTCAGCCGCCGTCTGCACTGGATGGCTTAATGGACAGGAGCACAAGTCGCCGGCACTACAGTTTGGTTAAACTTTAGAACAGCCAGTTGGGATGAACCATTGGTCGGATTACTGACGCAAATCATGCGGGGTCATTTATAACCCGCCACGGTCGACTTCAAGTTTCCGTGGATTCACATAGCGTTATCAACGTCAAGGATATATAATGAGTGTTGCGAAGATTGTTAACTCGCCACCTTGCTTCCAGCTTTAACATATTACAGCGTTCTGCTGTTCAGCTATATGTCGATTTATATCACGGTATAATATGAAGAATCTCAAGCCAACTCCTCAAGTCGCCTTGAGACTCGGGGGCTACAATGATATGACTCAACAAATCTTGTCAGTTTCCGCAAATTTAAGAACCCCAGGATGATGGAGGGAAAGATAACCCGGTCCCAGAGGCTACTGTTATATTGATGAAAATTTAAAGGCCGTCAGAAAATTTCTGGCTCAAAAAGTATATGACAGTTACAAAATCCTGGCTCAATGGAGAAGTTCCGGGTCATCAGAAAGGATTCCGGTTTAAAATCTGGTTCAAGAGACATATCTCTCCCATAAAGCGTTGAAGCTCTCAAATATCCGATTTACAATCTGGTTCAAGGGAAATCAGTTCTCCCATAAAGCGTTGAAGCTCTCAAATATCCGGTTTAAAATCCGACTCAAGATAAATCAGTCTCACTGAAGCTCCCAAATATCCGGTTTACAATCCGGTTCAAGGGAAATCTGTTCTCCCACAAAGCTCTGAAGCTCTCAAATCTGGTTTAAGAATTCCCGTTTCAAAAAAAATTATTCTCTCGCAAGTTTGAGTTTAAAGGCCATCAGAAAATTTTCGGCTAAAAATGAAGATTCCGATTTAACATCCGGTTCAAGAAGAAGTTATCTCTTGCAAAAAAAATAAAAATTGCCAAAGAGAACTTGCTACCATGATGCGCGGTTCAAACATGGGCATCCTGCCTTATTGGTTTATCATATTATTAATCATTTGGGGGCTTCCTGCTTGTTTATCACAGCTGTGACTACCCTATTACTACGGCTATCAAGCCAATATTATCATAAGAGCACAGCTCTGGTTACTTCAGTAATCCGGCTATCAAGCCAATATAATCATAAGGTGCCAAAGAGAGTCTGGTGCACAGCATGGCTCAAACATGGGTATCCCTTGAGCACAGCTCACAATATCACTTGGGGGCTATGTTCGAACCATAGTCACACCTCTTAATAGGCTTAAGGCCACCAGGGAAATCACTTGGGGGCTATGTTCGAACCATAGTCACACCTCTTGATAGGCATAAGGGCACCAGGGAAATCACTTGGGGGCTTGGTCGTATCCGAACCATAGCTACACCTCTTGATAGGCTTAAGGCCACCAGGGAAATCACTTGGGGGCTATGTTCGAACCATAGTCACACCTCTTGATAGGCATAAGGGCACCAGGGAAATCACTTGGGGGCTTGGTCGTATCCGAACCATAGCTACACCTCTTGATAGGCTTAAGGCCACCAGGGAAATCACTTGGGGGCTATGTTCGAACCATAGTCACACCTCTTGATAGGCATAAGGGCACCAGGGAAATCACTTGGGGGCTTGGTCGTATCCGAACCATAGCTACACCTCTTGATAGGGTTAAGGCCACCAGGGAAATCACTTGGGGGCTATGGGTTCGAACCATAGTTACACCTCTTGATAGGCATAAGGGCACCAGGGAAATCACTTGGGGGCTTGGGCGTATTCGAACCATAGATACATCTCTTGATTGGCGCAATGCCACAATTATGAATACTTGGGGGCTCTGGTCATATCCGAACCATGGCTTAAACCCTCTTGATCATACACATACATCATCATATATTAAGTCATACATTGCATCATCATTACATCATCATAGCATGTATCATATGGGCACAGATATACCGGTTTATATGGCAGGAATCGGTTTTCAATCCAGGTTATATTATTCAAATCTTCAAATAGCCAACATGGCTGGATTTTATTATGGTTATCAATAACCAGTATTATGATTAAGGTTTTCAAAGTCACTTTAGCGCAATGGCTATCATATTATCAATGGATATGATTTATTTTACAATTGAAGGAATAGTCCCGAGTTGCTGCAGGCTTACAATCCGGCACTTGGGGGCTACATTATTCAAATTGAGATTACATCAAATATACAAGTCCCATGTCACTGCCAGCATGCACCATGGCACTTGGGGGCTAATGCAAAGTCATTTTTACTAGTCTTATCGAAGACCCGACTCGTCACATTGTAATGAGCCGGCCCTTGGGGGCTACCAATTGCTCCTCTCAACAAATTCAAGGTACACAAGTCTTAATCCATTATATTGAAGGGTCCACTCCTCAGTTGGTAAAGCACAAAGCTCTTAACCTTGTGGACGTGGGTTCAAGCCCCATTATAGGGGTTACATCATATGAGGATATTTTCAATGAAGTATATATAAAGTCCCAGCTCAATATTATCTTACCGAGCCGGCCCTTAGGGGTTACACGTTGTTGTTCAAATCTACATGATCATATTTATAAAGTCCCTGCTCATTATTGCATAATGACCCGGCCCTTGGGGGCTACACTGGTTGAAGTTTTTTGAGCATCATGCAATTAAAGTCCCAGGTTGCTGCAAGCATGACAACCCGGCACTTGGGGGCTACATAATATGGAGTATTCAGTTTTTACTAGTGACTGAGATGAACAACATGGATTTCTTCAAAAGTGGCAGTATTTATATTGAAGCAAATCTTCAGCCATCACTTTGTTCTGCTCAAGACTTGGGGGCTACAGGTAATATGGATATAAGGGAGAAAAATCTTCAAATTCTCAGTTTTGAGCAAATCAGGAAGATCAATTACATAACCCGATGTCAACAACAATTATGACCCGGCATCGTCTATTTTATAACCTGGCAATTTTGGTAATGATAAACCGGCAAGTTTTACATCTTCAAGCCGGCTCAAAGTCAAATGAGTATTTCAAAATCAGTATTTTTTAAACTGGTGCTTTGGAAGCCGATTCAAGTGGATTATTTCTTACAATATTTCTCTACAAGAGACCAATGTCAACAAATTGACTCTAAAGTTGGCTTATTGACCCGGATTTTTTAGAAGAACGAAATGACAAGGAGTTAAGGATGATGGGGTGCCGGTTTATAAGAATATTTAAATCGGAGCACAACCGCCAAATTTGTTCTTGTGTTTATGTTGCAGATCAGTTTAACATGGATAAATCCAAATTAAACTGGGGGCTAATGTCGGGGATATACCCCGCGGCGTAACCCGGCCGGACTTGGCACTTCATCATAACCCGCCAAAGGACTGGCGATTCATGGGTCTGGCGGTTCACTGGTCTGACGATTTACAAGCCTGGCGACTCACGAATGACCCCGACGATGGGTCATATAAAGGACTAGGCCCAAGGCCCAGAAGGCCAGTTCATGTTATGGTGGGCCGGTTTAAGAGGAAACATGAGGAGTATTCCCTTACAAAGGAAGAAAGACTAGGACTCCACTTGTAATAGAGTAATCCTAATCCAACTAGGACTAGTCATGTAAACCGCCCCTTCAACATATATAAGGAGGGGCAGGGCTCCCCAAAGAGGGACAAGAAAGAAGAAACAATCTCTAGGGCTAGACATAACTAGGAGAGCCAGTTTACGACGACTCTCTCATGAGCATAATAAAACCTAGCCACAAACAACATGTAGGGCTATTCCGGATGATGTTTCCCGGGGCCCGAAGCTATCTAAATCCTTGTCTTATGTTGCGTCTCTCGATTCTGCTCAACCCCTCTCAAACTACTACAAAGATGCGTTGGCCTCACGACTAAGTCCTCACACTAGAACACCTGCCGTGACAATTCCACGACACCGAGGATAAACCTCATCAAACCTACTCCGGGGAGGAAAACAGTCCGGACGAAGATGCACACATCATCCTGGAAACGCACTTGGAGCAAGAGAACCTCCGCAGAAGGCTTATTGCCACAGCGAGGAGTCTGAAGAAGCAGAAGCAAAGGCTTAAGGCCGCACAAAATACGCTCAACAGCAGGTGGAACAAAGTGCTCGACAACGAAGAAAAGTATGGTGGAAGTTACCACACAAAGAGCTATCCAAAGCGCAAGCTATTACCTGAATTCGACAATGAGGCCTTAGAGCCCACACAGCCGAAAAATGAAACGGCCAACCGGCCGGATCAACCACCTTGTGTACACGATAGAGCGGCTAAACAAGGCCGCACATAAGTCAACACACAATCTACGCGAGGACTTGCGCCAAAAATCCGGTATGACCAGATCCATCTATGGATCTAGGAAGCACGCTCCGGCACAAAATCGAAACCGAATACTACAACTGTCCGAACGCCATGATACATCCAAATACAGGGGTGCCACACAGCCCCTATGTTTCACTGATGAGGTGCTGGACCACGAATTCCCAGAAGGATTCAAACCCGTGAACATAGAGGCGTACGACGGGACCACAGACCCTGGGGTCTGGATTGAGAACTCTATCCTCCATGTCCATATGGCTTGCAGAGACGACCTCCACGCCATCAAGTACTTGCCCCTCAAGCTTAAAGGACCAGCTCGGCACTGGCAGAAAAGCCTCCCCGAAAACTCAATTGGAAGTTGGGTGGAGCTCGAGGATGCTTTCCGGGCTAATTTCCAAGGGACCTATGTCCGACCTCCGGATGCAGACGATTTAAGTCATATAATTCAACAGCCCGGAGAGTCAGTGCTACCTCTTGAGCTTGTGTTGGATTTCCCCGAAGAGGAAGGGATGATACAGCAGAGTAGCGTAAGTATTTCTCTCAGTTTTTGAGAACCAAGGTATCAATCCAGTAGGAGGCCACGCTCAAGTCCCTCGTACCTGCACAAAATGATAGCTACTCGCAACCAACGCGATTAGGGGTTGTCAATCCCTTCACGGTCACTTACGAGAGTGAGATCTGATAGATATAATATTTTTGGTATTTTTGGTATAGAGATACAAAGTAAAAAGTAAAAGCAAAGTAAAAAAGCAAAGCAAGATTAAAGTGATGGAGATTAATATGATGAGAATAGACCCGGGGGCCATAGGTTTCACTAGTGGCTTCTCTCAAGAGCATAAGTATTCTACGGTGGGTGAACAAATTACTCTTGAGCAATTGACAGAATTGAGCATAGTTATGAGAATATCTAGGCATGATCATGTATATAGGCATCACGTCCGTGACAAGTAGACCGAAACGATTCTGCATCTACTACTATTACTCCACTCATCGACCGCTATCCAGCATGCATCTAGAGTATTAAGTTAAAAACAGAGTAACGCCTTAAGCAAGATGACATGATGTAGAGAGATAAATTCATGCAATATGAAATAAACCCCATCTTGTTATCCTCGATGGCGACGATACAATACGTGCCTTCCTGCCCCTTCTTTCACTGGGAAAGGACACCGCAAGATCGAACCCAAAGCTAAGCACTTCTCCCATGGCAAGAAATACCAATCTAGTTGGCCAAACCAAACGGATAATTTGAAGAGACTTGCAAAGATAACCAATCATACATAAAAGAATTCAGAGAAGATTCAAATATTATTCATAGATAGACTTGACCATAAACCCACAATTCATCGGTCTCAGCAAACACACCGCAAAAAGAAGATTACATCGAATAAATCTCCGCAAGAGAGGGGGAGAACTTTGTATTGAGATCCAAAAAGAGAGAAGAAGCCATCTAGCTACTAACTATGGACCCGAAGGTCTGAGGTAAACTACTCACACTTCATCGGAGAGGCTATGATGATGTAGAAGCCCTCCGTGATGACGGCCCTCTCCGACGGAGCTCCGGAACAGGCCCTGTCGGTGTCAAAACCGGCGGATCTCGGGTAGGGGGTCCCGAACTGTGTGTCTAGGCCAGATGGTAACAGGAGGCAAGGGACACGAAGTTTTACCCAGGTTCGGGCCCTCTTGATGGAGGTAAAACCCTACGTCCTGCTCGATTGATATTGATGATATGGGTGTTACAAGAGTAGATCTACCACGAGATCAGAGAGGCTAAACCCTAGAAGCTAGCCTACGGTATGATTGTATGTTGTGATTGTTGTCCTACGGACTAAAACTCTTCGGTTTATATAGACACCGGAGAGGGTTAGGGTTACACAAGGTCGGTTACAAAGGAGGAGATATCCATATACGTATTGCCTAGCTTGCCTTCCACGCCAAGTAGAGTCCCATCCGGACACAAGACGAAGTCTTCAATCTTGTATCTTCATAGTCTAACAGTCCGGCCAATGGAGATAGTCCGGTTGTCCGGAGACCCACTAGTACAGGACTCCCTCAGTAGCCCCTGAACCAGGCTTCAATGATGATGAGTCCGGCGCGCAGTTGTCTTCGGCATTGCAAGGCGGGTTCCTTCTCCGAATACATCATAGAAGAATTGTTGGGGAACGTAGTAATTTCAAAAAAAAATTCCTATGCACACGCAAGATCATGGTGATGCATAGCAACGAGAGGGGAGAGTGTGATCTACGTACCCTTGTAGACCGACAGCGGAAGCGTTAGCACAACGCGGTTGATGTAGTCGTACGTCTTCACGGCCCGAACGATCAAGTACCGAAACTACGACACCTCCGAGTTTTAGCACACGTTCAGCTCGATGACGATCCCCGGACTCCGATCTAGCAAAGTGTCGGGGAATAGTTCCATCAGGACGATGGCATGGTGATGATCTTGATGTTCAACTGTCGCAGGGCTTGGCCTAAGCACCACTACAATATTATCGAGGTATATGGTGGAAGGGGGCACCGCACACGGCTAATAAAACGATCACAAAGATCAACTTGTGTGTCTAGGGGTGCCCCTGCCCCCGTATATAAAGGAGCAAGGGGAGGAGGCCGGCCGGCCCTATAGGCGCGCCAAGGAGGAGTCCTCCTCCTAGTAGGAGTAGGACTCCTACTAGGAGGGGGAAATGAAGTGGGGAGGGAGAAGGAAAGGGGGGCGCCGCCCCCCCTCCCCTAGTCCAATTCGGACCAGGGGGAGGAGGCGCGCGGCCCACCCTGGCTGCCCTTCTCTCTCTCCACTAAGGCCCATATGGCCCATTACTTCTCCCCGGGGGGTGGGGGTCCGGTAACCCTCCGGCTCTCCGGTTTTCTCCGAAATCACCCGGAACACTTCCGGTGTCCGAATATAGCCGTCCAATATATCAATCTTTATGTCTCGACCATTTCGAGACTCCTCGTCATGTCCGTGATCACATCCGGGACTCCGAACTAACTTCGATACATCAAAAACTCATAAACTCATATAACTGTCATCGAAACCTTAAGCGTGCGGACCCTACGGGTTTGAGAACAATGTAGACATGACCGAGACATGTCTCCGGTCAATAACCAATAGCGGAACCTGGATGCTCATATTGGCTCCCACATATTCTATGAAGATCTTTATCGGTCAAACCACATAACAACATCCGTTGTTCCCTTTGTCATCGGTATGTTACTTGCCCGAGATTCGATCGTCGGTATCTCAATACCTAGTTCAATCTCGTTACCGACAAGTCTCTTTACTCGTTACGTAATACATCATCTCGCAACTAACTCATTAGTTGCAATGCTTGCAAGGCTTGTGTGATGTGCATTACCGAGAGGGCCCAGAGATACCTCTCCGACAATCGGAGTGACAAATCCTAATCTCGAAATACGCCAACCCAACACTTACCTTTGGAGACACCTGTAGAGCTCCTTTATAATCACCCAGTTATGTTGTGACGTTTGGTAGCACACAAAGTGTTCCTCCGTCAAACGGGAGTTGCATAATCTCATAGTCATAGGAACATGTATAAGTCATGAAGAAAGCAATAGCAACATACTAAACGATCGGGTGCTAAGCTAATGGAATGGGTCATGTCAATCACATCATTCTCCTAATAATGTGATCCCGTTAATCAAATGACAACACATGTCTATGGTTAGGAAACATAACCATCTTTGATTAACGAGCTAGTCAAGTAGAGGCATACTAGTTACGTTTAGTTTGTCTATGTATTCACACAAGTATTATGTTTCCGGATAATACAATTCTAGCGTGAATAATAAACATTTATCATGATATAAGGAAATAAAATAATAACATTATTATTGCCTCTAGGGCATATTTCCTTCAGTCTCCCACTTGCACTAGAGTCAATAATCTAGATTACACGGTAATGATTCTAACACCCATGGAGCTTTGGTGCTGATCACGTTTTGCTTGTGGAAGAGGCTTAGTTAACGGGTCTGCAACATTCAGATCCGTATGTATCTTGCAAATCTCTATGTCTCCCACCTGGACTAGATCCCGGATGGAATTGAAGCGTCTCTTGATGTGCTTGGTTCTCTTGTGAAATCTGGATTCCTTTGCCAAGGCAATTGCACCAGTATTGTCACAAAAGATTTTCATTGGACCCGATGCACTAGGTATGACACCTAGATCGGATATGAACTCCTTCATCCAGACTCCTTCGTTTGCTGCTTCCGAAGCAGCTATGTACTCCGCTTCACATGTAGATCCCGCGACAACGCTTTGTTTAGAACTGCACCAACTGACAGCTCCACCGTTTAATGTAAACACATATCCGGTTTGCGATTTTGAATCGTCCGGATCAGTGTCAAAGCTTGCATCAACGTAACCATTGACGATGAGCTCTTTGTCACCTCCATATATGAGAAACATATCCTTAGTCCTTTTTAGGTATTTCAGGATGTTCTTGACCGCTGTCCAGTGATCCACTCCTGGATTACTTTGGTACCTCCCTGCTAGACTTATAGCAAGACACACATCAGGTCTGGTACACAACATTGCATACATCATAGATCCTATGGCTGAAGCATAGGGAACATCTTTCATTTTCTATCTTCTGCATTGGTCGGGCAATGAGTCTTACTCAATTTCACACCTTGTAACACAGGCAAGAATCCTTTCTTTGCTTGATCCATTTTGAACTTTTTCAGAACTTTGTCAAGGTATGTGCTTTGTGAAAGTCCAGTTAAGCATCTTGATCTGTCTCTATAGATCTTAATGCCCAATATGTAAGCAGCTTCACTGAGGTCTTTCATTGAAAAACTCTTATTCAAGTATCCCTTTATGCTATCCAGAAATTCTATATCATTTCCGATTAGTAATATGTCATCTACATATAATATCAGAAATGCTACAGAGCTCCCACTCACTTTCTTGTAAATACAGGCTTCTCCAAAAGTCTATACAAAACCAAATGCTTTGATCACACTATCAAAGCGTTTATTCCAACTCCGAGAGGCTTGCACCAGTCCATAAATGGATCGCTGGAGCTTGCACACTTTGTTAGCTCCCTTTGGATCGAAAAAACCTTCCGGCTGCATCATATACATCTCTTCTTCCAGAAATCCATTCAGGAATGCAGTTTTGACATCCATCTGCCAAATTTCATAATCATAAAATGCGGCAATTGCTAACATGATTCGGACAAACTTAAGCATCGCTACGGGTGAGAAGGTCTCATCGTAGTCAATCCCTTGAACTTGTCGAAAACCTTTTGCGACAAGTCGAGCTTTGTAGACAGTAACATTACCGTCAGCGTCAGTCTTCTTCTTAAAGATCCATTTATTCTCAATTGCTTGCCGATCATTGGGAAGTCAACCAAAGTCCATACTTTGTTCTCATACATGGATCCCATCTCAGATTTCATGGCTTCAAGCCATTTTGTGGAATCTGGGCTCACCATCGCTTCTCCATAGTTCGTAGGTTCATCATGATCTAGTAGCATGACTTCCAGAATAGGATTACCGTACCACTCTGGTGCGGATCTTACTCTGGTTGATCTACGAGGTTCAGTTGAAAGTGCGTTATATCGACTAGAGGGGGGTGAATAGGCGATTTTTATGAAAGTCTTCAAAACGTGGAAGTTTCGAAGACAAACGATAGAAATAAACCTATTACCATGCAGCGGAAGGTAGACTACACTAGGCAAACCATAGTCAAGTATTCAATGAAGTGAGAGCACAATGACTAATAGCAGCAATGTAGTAAGGATCAGGTAGGAAGATATTATGAAGCCACACAGAACACGCAGTCACTCAGTGAAGACAAAAGATAGTGCAAACATACAATGACTTCATAGGGAGTAACAGTAAGTAAAGGGAAGGGAAGGATGAAACCAGTGACTCGTTGAAGACAATGATTTGTTGGACCAGTTCCAGTTGCTGTGACAACTGCACGCACGTCTGGTTAGGGCGGCTAGGTATTTAAACCTGAGGACACACAGTCCCGGACACCCAGTCCTGAACACGCAGCTCAGGACACCCAGTCCTCACCATATTCCCCTTGAGCTAAGGTCACACAGACCTCGCCCAATCACTCTGGTAAGTCTTCAAGGTAGACTCCCAAACCTTCACAGACTTCGTTCACCGGCAATCCACAATGTCTCTTGGATGCTCAGAACGCGACGCCTAACCGGCTGGAGGATTCACAGTCCTCAAGTGTAATAAGTCTTCAGATCACACAGACAAGAAGACTTAAGTGATGCCCAATTCTCTTTGGCTCTGGGTGGTTAGGGCTTTATCCTCGCAAGGAATTCTCTCTCAAAGGCTTCGAGGTGGGTTGCTCTCAAACGACAAAAGCCGTACTCTAAATCTGAGCAGCCAACCGTTTATGGTTGTAGGGGGTGGGCTATTTATAGCCACTAGGCAACCCGACCTGATTTGTCCGAAATGACCTTGGGTCACTAAGGAACTGACACGTGTTCCAACGGTTAGATTTCAAACTCACACGGCAACTTTACTTGGGCTACAAGCAAAGCTGACTTGTCCGACTCTGGACAAGATTCGCTCTCATAGTCTTCACTCGAAGACATAGGTTTTGTTTAGGCATCACTTCAGTCATTCTGACTGGTTCTCTTGGACCCCACTTAACAGTACGGTGGTTCCTATGACTCAACAAAGAAGAAAAAGAACTACGAAAGATCTAAGTCTTCGAGCTCCATAGGCTTCATGCGGTGTCTTCTCTTGTAATAGTCTTCGGTGTGAATATCTTCATATACCACCTTTGACATCAATGTCTTCATACATTTTTAGGGGTCATCTCTGGTAGGAAAACCGAATCAATGAGGGACTTCTACCTGTGTTATCCTGCAATTCTCACAAACACATTAGTCCCTCAACTAGGTTTGTCGTCAATACTCCAAAACCAACTAGGGGTGGCACTAGATGCACTTACAATCTCCCCCTTTTTGGTGATTGATGACAAACTAGTTGAAGTTTTCAACGGGGAATATAATATGTGAAATTGTAAAGGATAAGGAATTGTCTTCATAAGTTGCAAGGGCTCCCCCTGAAGATGTGCATATAAGTAATTTGCTTTTGGAATGCAAATGCACATGGAAGGTTGTGCTTGTGGAGATCCACTTCAACTTATGATGACAATCCACTATGCATGTGAAGGTATGTGAAGATAATGACATGCATAATGGAAAATGGACGTCTGCAAAATGATCTAAGTGCGGAATTTATCGTCGCACATGCGGAATTTATCATCGCATCACAAGGTGGCAAATAACTAGCAGACGACCATCGAGTTTAAGTGTTACAACTCAAAGAACCAAATGTATCAAAACGAGAGTTGTAAACACGAAGCAAAATATAAAGTACCCGCCCATGTGGACCCGTTTGAAGACTATCAAACTCGTATGCTTCTCCCCCTTTTGTCAGTAAGGACCAAAAAGGTTCGAAGACATAGAGCATCTACTCGTTCCCATGAAGAGTAGGTGAAACAGCAGGGTCGTCGGTGGTGTTCGGCGGTGCAGAAGAACTTGGAGCAGTGTCGAAGCGTGCTGAAGGAGGTGGCGGTGAAGTGGCATCGTCTTCATCCTCTATCACTCTTGCATTCACAGTTGCAGCAGAGGAAGAGAACTCAGAGTCTTCAAGAGATGGAGTTCGTCACAGCACTGCCCTTCGAGGAGGTGTGGAGTCAAACTTGAAGCGCTCAGAGAAGCCATCCTCTTGAAGATCATCTTCAGAACACAGCAACGTCAGCCCTTTCCATGTGCGTCGAGAGGTTTCATGAGCAACAAAGGCATTCTTGGTGGCAAGATTGCGAATGCGATTAACATCCACCAAGAGGCTTTGCATTTGACGCTTCAGCCAGTCATGATGCCTATCCTGTTTCTGATGAAGAGCCACCAGAAGCTCTCGGTCATTGAGAACACGAGTGCACTTCTTGGGTTGTTGGGCAATGGTGCTATCAGTGGCTTCAGTGAGAGCAGGATGCGGTGCACGTTTAGTGCTAGCCAAAGGATACACACGAGTTACTGCTTCAACACCTTCAATGTTTTGAGAAAAACTTTGATGCTCTGCATTCTGAAGACTTAGAGGTTCCTTGGCAGACTCAGGATAGATGGCTTCAATAGACATATCCACATCAGGCAAGAAGATCCGATGATTGCGAGCAGATGGCTGATATGAGATAGCGGAGTGAAGTTTGATTAGCCGCATTACCCATGGGGCATAGAACTTCAAGCCAAACAGATCGGAGCCTGATGCAGCAAGTTGGCGAATGAAGAAGTGCTGTGCATTGAAGCATTTTCCATGAAGAATATAGAAGACCAAAGTCTTCATTGCACCTTCCAGCTTGGCATGTGGAAAGTGCCCTTTGATGGGCCAGAGAGTTCGCCTTATGATGTGATAAATAGTCCGTGGCAGATACTCTAGGTCTTCAACGAAGAACTCTCTGGGATATGCAGCATCTTGGGGCAATGGCTTCATCATACTGAGCATCTGACTCATGTTAGGTTCAGTCTTTTGAAAGATGCTCTCAACAGCTTCACTATGAAGCTGACAGCCATGTTCGTAGAGATCGCCAGGAGTGGGCAAACCAGTGAGCTCAATGATGTCAAAGGCTTTGGCTTCGTGATGAACGTTTCCTGTCATCCACTCCAGGACCCAAGTCTTTGGATCTCTGTTATACCCGCGGATGTGAAGTGTGGCATAGAATTGGAGCAGCAACTCTTCATTCCAATGCTCTTGGTCGGTGATGAACGGCAGTAATCCAACCTCTTTGAAGCAATCCAGAGCTTCTTCCAGACAGGGCAGACTAGCTATTGCTTCTATGTCAAGACGCATGTGTGGGAAGATGCGACCTTGATTGTAAAGAATGCAGGAGTAATAGCTTCGCTGCGGATAGCTCCAGAACTGATCAGATGATATTCTTTCCCTTGAGTAGGGGTTCCTGGAGCTATTGAAGAATGTGTTGTCTGCTCTGAAGCCATTGATATTGAAGGAGCCAGGTGCTGATGCAGGACCTGGGAACCTGGGCAATCTTGGGATAGGCTTCTGTACCCGAGGCCTGTGCTCAACATGATAGTCGAACTGGGGACCGACAGTAGACGCAGGAACAAAAGCAGCGGGATCAGTGGCTTCGCTGACTTCTGGTGCTTTTGTTGGTGAGGGCTCCACATTAGCTTCAGCCATGACAGCGTCAGTGGCTTCAGTGGTGTTGGTGGTGGCAGCCTCAAGGTTTTCAACCTCCACTTGACGAGCTGGAGGGTCGGTCACAATCACGTTCTCCTCGAGAACCGCTTCTTGGTGGGGACAGGGGAGTAACCACTTCTTCATTGGCTGATGCAGCCGGAATGTCTTCGGCAGTTTTAGCTTCAGACGCAGAGACTGGAGGCCTTGGACCTTTGCGAAGCCTGCGCAACGCGGGCGACGCCTGTGGAGTTGGTGTTGGCTGGGCCTCAAAGTCTTCTTCCTCTTGTGGGCGATCAGCCCATGAAGCATCCTGAGCAATTGGCGTCAGAGGACGACCAATGCTGATGAGTTCACTGTGCGTTAGCACAGGCGATGATACCTTTTGGTGATCTAGCTGAGGAAGGACTGCATCATCTTCAACGTGGTCATGGTGACCAATGTTTTCAGCAGCGATGGGATCAGCTGCTGGAATGTCTTCAGCTTCATGAGCCTCTGTGAAAGTAGGCTCATGGACAGTTAGTTGGCGTTCTTGTGGTTCAGCGTCAGGGTGAATCATGGAAATGGGTTCAACAATCAAGGGCTCTGTGTGAGCAGCCCGTTCTTTCTTGGTCTTCCTCTTCTTCTTGGAGGGGGCAGTAGGAGAGGCTTCAGGATGTTTCCTCTTCCTGGCTTCAGCCTCAACAGTCCTTGTCTTCTTCAGCTCTGAAGCGGTTGACCGGGCTTTTGGCTTCGAACCAGTCATGCTGGTTGGGAAGACAATGGGATCTGCTTCCTGCCTTGGCGCGTCGGGTTCAGCCGTAGCGGACTTCTTCTTCTTCTTGGCAGCCATCCTGGGGTCTATGCCAGGACGCCCAAGGGCCTTGCGCTTCTCAGCCTCATTGTAGGCTTGCACACACCTGTCAGCCAGGACCTTCATGCGCTCACGAGAACCCTGAGCTTCTGCACATTTCTTGAGAAAGGCTTCCTTGAGCTCGTGCAGCATAACCTTGAAGTTCTTCACGTCTTGCATGCTGAGCTTGGCCGTATGCTTCTTGAACTAAGATTTCTCAAAGTCAATCTTCTGCTTCAGTTCAACAATGCGCTGGGCAATAGCTAACTCTGAAGCAATGGCGCCATGGAAGGCGACACTGAGGCCAATGGGTAGTTGCAGATCTTCGAAGCTGATGTTTGGCGTGTCAAACCACTCATCAATGAAGTTGTGGATGATTGTTACATCAAAGAGAGGCAGATCATTGAAGATTTCTGCTTCTTCTTTGCTCTTGATGAGTTGCTCAAGAGCGTCATCTGCAAGATCTTCATCACTTGACAGATCAATGGCATCATTGCGCAGAATGGCAGCAGCTGTTAGCTCTTGGCCGGTGTGTGGCAGAGGCATCTTGACCTTCTGGGGCTTGGAGATGCATGATAAATCTTCAGACTGCACACTGTCTTCAGGAGGTGCTGTTGCCAGTGGCTTCGCCCGTGAGATTTTTGGTGCAGAGGCCGGCTTTGAAGCTTTTGGTTGCTTCAGCTTCTTTGGCTTCGGCGCTGCAGGCGCTTCATCTGATTCAGCGGCATCTGCAGGCTCATTCACGGCTATCCCTTGAACCGTCAGCCCTTGGAGCAGAAGGACCTTCAGGGTTGTAGAAAGGACTGACGACATTGGGTTCTGCATCGCGTGTACCGTCAGCCCTTGGAGCAGAAGGACCAGGGTTGAAGTCTAATCCCAAAGACTTCTTGTTATGCTTCACCGAATTCTTGGCAAACTGGAAGTTGCGCTTGAACAGATTGTCGTCACGACACCATAGTAGTGACGATGGGTGTGCATCTGCAGGCTGTGGCCCACGGACCATGCAGGGATAGAAGCCTTGTTCAATGGCTTCTTCTCTGGACCTGGGTTGAAGATTCTTGTATAGGATGTCTCCCCACGGTCGCTTGATGGCATTTTTCTCAGCATATTCCTGGGTCACAAACCGGTATTTGAACCATTGTTCTGCCCAATATCTTCGAATCCATTGGATTCGGGTCTTGCGCTGATTGTAATCCTCTTCAGGATCTGTCTTGTAAAGCTCTGAGAGGTCATCAGGCAAATCTCTTGATGTTCCCCCACGACGCTGTCTGCCACCCTTCCTTACTGATTTCTCTGCAGCCATGAACTTCAAACTGAATGGCTTCAACACGTTCAAAGGCTTCAAAGGTTTTCGCTTGCTGGACAAATAGGAACTGGCTTTGGGATAATTTATGTGATACTGTAAGAATTCTGCAAATGAATGCAGACTATGAGAACCAAGGGATTCTCCCACGGACATGTACCTGTGACAGCATTAAGGTGCGAGGGAAGGGGAAGAGGTCATATGCATTCTTAGAAGATTTTGAAGATAAATCAGTTTAGAAGACATTGACCTCATCGTGCGAAGACATTCACTCATAGATAAGGAGTTGGTTCCAGATTTGTACGAATCCACGGATCAGTACAAGTGAGGAATCTACTACTTTGTGAAGCATAAGTGAATATACTAGGCATGTAATGAGATGCAGTATGAAAGAGATCCAACTTGTGTGAATAGAAACTGCTTGTGGTAGAAAGTGATAAAGCTATAGGATCTAAGGGGCCGTAAAAAGAAGGTTTTATTTACCACACGAAGAACTGCTAGACGGAGTGGAAGAGGAGGCCGAGTAGTTCGATCTTCCGTGCCCTAACTTGGCGATGGAGGACACCTACGGCGACGGCGGAGAGGACGATGTCTGCGGTCGGCGTGAAGACGGCGTCGGAGAGGTTGCGGCAGCGAAGCGCTTCGTCGCCGGCGTCGTCGAGGGCTAGCAGTGGCGCTAGGGTTCGTGCGAGAGTGGAAGAAGAGATAATGACCGCTGTGAGGTGTGTATTTATAGGTACAGGGGTGGCACTGCGTTATTACACAGGTGCCCCTGGCGATTCACATCTGAGGAACACGTGGCCATCATGCAGCATATTGGGGTTTGTTCCACGTCCCACGCACGCCTGGATTATCGGGTGGTCGTTCCCACTTCTCCGGGTTTAAGGTGGAGGAATGAGCATTGAAAACGGACTTAATGGTTGTCTATGTATCTTCTGCTGACAAGGACGCAGAGAAGACATTCGACAGTTTCAATAGAATGCATATGATTTGGAGAGATAGAGTTTGAGATAGAAAGCATAGAGAGGTTAGGGTCCGATCACATTCACTTAGTTCAAAAGATTCAAGAAGACATAGCTATAAGTGAATGCTGTAGAGGATAGAACACTAGTATATATATACATAATCAACATAGTGAAGATAATCATGAAGACATGTTGAGATTGAAGCCAAATCAAATGTGAAGACATAGCAAATGTAATGCCATGAGTAAAACGCTTCAAACATAACTTTTGTGGTGGCGTTACCCACCGTATAGGAAGTATTAGACCCAGACACGGCGCACAATTATCGTGGCGCTCCGAAGTCAAATTCCACATTAATGTATTCACACTTAGAATGTATGTCTTCATTGATTGAAGATATAATTTACTTCGTGTGTTGCACATCTAAGTCATCAATATGCATAAGTGTTAGGATGTGTGCCTGATCACAGGACATTTGAGGATTCCAAGTTATTTAGCTCACACCGTAACTTGCAAAATCTCTTCTCATCCAAGGGCTTGGTGAAGATATCTGCCAATTGCTCTTCAGTGTTGACGTGTATGATATCAATATCTTCCTTCACAACATGATCTCTGAGAAAGTGATGACGAATTTCAATGTGCTTTGTCTTCGAGTGCTGAACTGGGTTGTTGGCAATCTTGATGGCGCTTTCGTTGTCGCAGTAGAGTGGCACTTGCTTCAGATGAATGCCATAGTCCTTGAGTGTTTGCTTCATCCATAGAAGCTGAGCGCAGCAAGATCCAGCAGCAATGTATTCAGATTCAGAAGTGGAGAGAGATACACAGTTCTGCTTCTTCGAAGACCAACATACAAGTGATCGTCCCAGAAACTGACATGTGCCTGATGTAGACTTGCGATCCACTTTGTCACCAGCATAATCAGCATCCGAGAATCCAACCAGATCAAACTCTGAGCCCTTTTTATACCATAATCCTAGAGTTGGGGTGTGAGCCAAATATCGAAGAATTCGCTTCACAGCTAAGTGATGCGACTCCTTTGGTGCCGCTTGAAATCGAGCACACATGCAAACACTAAGCATAATATCTGGCCTAGATGCACATAGATAAAGCAAAGAACCAATCATGGAGCGGTATACCTTTTGATCAAACTCTTTACCATTGTCGTCAGGACCCAGATGATGCTTGGCTGGCATTGGAGTCGTGAAGCCTTTGCAGTCTTGCATTCCGAACTTCTTCAGGAAATCTTTGAGATACTTCTCTTGAGATATGAAGATGCCATTGCGTTGCTGTCGTATTTGAAGTCCGAGGAAGAACTTCAGCTCTCCCATCATGGACATCTGATATTGCTCTTGCATCATATATCTAAACTCTCCACTGTACTTTTGATTGGTGCAGCCGAAGATAATGTCATCCACATATATTTGGCACACAAACAGTTCACCATCATATGTCTTCGTGAAGAGAGTGGGGTCGAGGGAACCAGGTATGAAGCCTTTGCTCTTCAGGAAGTATTTGAGTGTGTCATACCAGGCCCGAGGGGCTTGTTTGAGGCCATACAGTGCCTTGTTGAGCTTGTATACCATGTCAGGATGTTTTGGATCTTCAAAGCCAGGCGGTTGTGCAACATACACTTCTTCTTCAATCTTGCCATTGAGAAAGGCGCTCTTCACATCCATTTGATATAGAAGTATGTTGTGATGATTGGCATAGGCCAGCAGTATGCGTATGGCTTCAAGTCTAGCCATAGGAGCAAATGTTTCATCGAAGTCAATGCCTTCCACTTGAGTATATCCTTGAGCAACGAGATGAGCTTTGTTTCTGACAACTTGACCATGCTCATCTTGCTTGTTGCAGTATATCCATTTGGTGCCTATTATGTTGTGCTTCCGAGGATCAGGATGCTTAACTAGTTCCCATACATTATTCAGCTCAAACTGTTGAAGCTCTTCTTGCATAGCTTGAATCCATTCAGGTTCCATGAAGGCTTCTTCAACTTTCTTGGGTTCTGTTATTGAGACGAATGCGAAGTGCCCACAGAAATTTGCTAGCTGAGTTGCCCTTGAACGAGTGAGCGGACCGGGTGCATTGATGCTATCAATTATTCTTTCAATCTGCACTGCAGTGGCAACACGAGGATGTACAGGGCGAAGATTTTGCTCTTGCTGATCATTGTCATTGTTAGAGGGAATGTCTTCAGGCTGAGCATTGTCTTCAGGTTGATCAGGTGCAGAGATGATAAGTTCTTCTTCAGGATGAGCTTCAGAAGGTATGATTTCTCCAGTTCCCATTAGCTTGATTGATTCACTGGATGGAACTTCATCTAGCACATTTGGTAGGTGCTCTCTTTGTGAACCGTTAGTCTCATCGAACCGCACATCCACTGTTTCAACCACTTTATAATGAAAGAGATTGAAGACTCTGTAGGAGTGCGAATCCTTTCCATATCCAAGCATAAAACCCTCATGTGCTTTTGGTGCAAATTTTGAAGTGTGATGTGGATCCTTGATCCAGCACCTTGCACTAAATACTCTGAAGTAACTGACATTTGGCTTCTTGCCAGTAAGGAGCTCATAAGATGTCTTGTTCATAAGCTTGTGAAGATAAACACGATTGATTGTATGTCATGCAGTATCAATGGATTCAGGCCAGAATTTTCTTGGAGTCTTGTATTCATCTAGCATCGTTCTGGCCATCTCAATGAGTGTTCTGTTCTTGCGTTCGACGACGCCATTCTGCTATGGCGTGTACAGGGCTGAGAATTCATGTGTGATGCCCAAGGTATCAAGATATGTATCAAGGCCAGTGTTCTTGAATCCAGTGCCATTGTCACTTCTGATGTGCTTTATCTTGGCGCCATAGTTGTTCATTGCTCGATTGGCGAAGCGTTTGAAGACATCCTGCACTTCAGTCTTGTAGAGGATTATGTGCACCCAAGTATATCTAGAATAATCATCAACAATGACAAAGCCATAGAGACAAGCAGTAGTAGTAAGAGTTGAGTAATGAGTGGGACCAAAAAGATCCATGTGGAGCAGTTCGAAGGGTCGAGTAGTAGTCATGATTGTCTTCGAGGGATGTTTGGCCCTCGTCATCTTTCCTACTTCACAGGCACCGCATAAGTGATCTTTTTTGAACTTGACGCCCTTGATGCCTATGACATGCTTCTTCTTTGCAAGGGTGTGGAGGTTCCTCATGCCAGCATGCCCAAGCCTCCGATGCCAGAGCCAGCATTCTGAAGCTTTTGCTAGAAGACATACGGCAAGCTGTGGTCCTGCTGAGAAATCTACCACGTACAAATCATCTTTCCGATACCCTTCAAACACTAGAGACTTGTCAGATTCCATTAGAACAAGGCAGCGATATTTTCCAAATATTACGATCATGTTCAAATCGCAAAGCATTGAGACATACATTAAGTTGAAGCCAAGGGATTCAACAAGCATGACTTTATCCATGTGTTGATCCTTTGAGATTGCAACTCTACCTAGACCTAGTACCTTACTTTTACCAGTGTCGGCAAATGTGATGTGACTCTTGTCGGATGGACGTAAGGTTGAGTCCATTAGAAGGCTTCTTTTGCCAGTCATGTGATTTGTACACCCACTATCAATAATCCATTCTGAAGACGCTGGTGTCGTACCCTACAATGCAGTTAGGGGGATAGGCTTCACGAAGAGAATTGTGAAGCAAAAACATTTGACGAACCAGTGAGTTATGAAAGCTTAGATCCAGATTAGGACTGATAGGGAGAGTAGCAAGCGATTCAGGAACGAAGTACATAGTAAGACCATTCGGGCATTTGATCTTGCGCCCTACAAGATGTTTAAGGTCCCCAGCAATAGCGCCAGAAGATTTTGGTTTTCTGCTGGAGACCTTTCCCTGCAAAAGAGAGTTAAGCCTTCTTAGCCACCCACATCTTCAAGGGTGGCTTAGAAGCGATAATTCTAAGTGCAGCGTCTGAGAACTTTGGCTTTGGAGCCCTAGCAAAAAGTCTTGCAGGCGAACAATAATACTCACAAGAATAAGCAGAATAGTTTTTGGCCTTATGAACATGGCAGTTCGATGAACCGCGCTCATATTCATAGGCCTGAGTATGGTTTCCCTGCAAAACATTTGCGTTAGTGCGACTCAGGTGAGTCCTCTGCCTGTATGAAGCCTTTGGGCCGTATGAAGCCTGTGGTCTGGGGTTTGTCTTCTTCATCTGTGGTGTCATGACGGCATTCACAGGAAGATTTTCCAAACACCTTTTGGGCACCCAGATCTTCTTCATAGGCGGTCCATTCCTGCAGTTAGTACCAATGTACCTGGCAAACACTTCACCATTCTGATTCTTAAACAGTTTATAGTTTGCATCAAAGGATTCATCGATGACAATGGTGTTAGCACAAGTGAAGCCAGATAGATTGGATGGATCAGCTGAAGGTTCCTTTGCAGCAACCCATGTGGTTTTGGGGTACTGTTCAGGTTTCCAATAAGAGCCATCAGCATTCATTTTCCTTACGAACCCAACACCCTCTTTCCTCGGGTTTCGGTTCAGAATCTGCCTTTTGAGGACATCACATAGTGTCTGATGCCCTTTAAGGATTTTGTACATCCCTGTTTCAAGCAATGTCTTCAACCTAGCATTCTCATTAGCAATAGTAGTGGTATCCTCAGCAGAGGGGTTAGTTACCACATCGACAGTTGAAGATATTGCAACAGTAGCAGCAGTAGAACATTCAGCAACAGAAGTAGCATTATCACGTGCAATGCATTTAAGACATGGTGGTTCAAATCCTTCCTGAGCGGAACTGATCTATTCGGCGCGAAGTGACTCATTTTTCTTTTGAAGATCTTCATGGGCCGCTCTCAATTTCTCAAGATCTTGCTTCCTTTGAAGATAATCATAGGAAAGCTTTTCATGAGTTGTTGAGAGCATTTCATGACGACTTTCAAGTTCCTCATACTTAACGTAAAGATTTTTTATGTCTTCAATTAAGGACTCAGATCGAGTCATTTCAGCGCCCAACAGATCATCGCTTTTGTCTAACAGTTTTTGAATATGTTCCATGGCTTTCTGTTGTTCAGTTGCAATTTTAGCAAGTGTTTTGTAGCTGGGTCTTGAACCACAATCAGAGTCATCGTCACTAGATGTTTGATAGTGAGTAGTGCGTGTGTTTACCTTGGCACCGCGTGCCATGAAGCAGTAGGTAGGAGCAGAGTAGTCCTTGTCATTTGCATCGGTGTCGGTGGTGAAGTCATTGTCTTCAGTGTTGAAGATGGACTTGGCAACGTATGCTGTAGCCAGACTTGCAATGCCAGAATGGACTCCTCCTCAGACTCCACCTCCGCCTCCTCAGAAGCGAACTCCTCCTCTGAATCCATTTCCTTGCCAACAAACGCACGTGCCTTGCCAGATGAGCTCTTCTTGTGTGATGAAGACTTTGAGGAAGACTTGGAAGAAGACTTTGAGTATTTCTTCTTCTTCTTGTCGTCAGAGTAATATTCCTTGATCTTCTTCTTCTTTCTGTTCTCATTGTCCCACTGCGGACACTCAGAGATGAAGTGGCCAGTTTTCTTGCACTTGTGGCATGTTTTCTTCTTGTAGTCATGAGCAGAAGCTTCATCATTCCTTGAGCTTGATCGTGAAGACTTTCTGAAGCCTTTCTTCTTGGTGAATTTTTGGAACTTCTTCACAAGCATAGCAAGTTCCTTTCCAATGTCTTCAGGATCATCAGAACTGCTGTCAGATTCTTCTTCAGATGAGGAGACAACTTTTGCCTTCAAGGCACGAGTTCGCCCATAGTTTGGACCGTAGATATCTCTTTTCTCAGAAAGCTGAAACTCATGTGTGTTGAGCCTCTCAAGTATGTCGGACGGATCGAGTGTTTTGAAATCAGGTCGTTCTTGAATCATCAGGGCTAGGGTGTCAAACGAACTGTCAAGTGATCTCAGTAGTGTCTTGACGACTTCATGCTTGGTGATCTCAGTAGCGCTGAGGGCTTGAAGCTCATTTGTGATGTTAGTGAGTCGGTCAAACGTGAGCTGGACATTCTCATTGTCATTTCGCTTGAAGCGGTTGAAGAGGTTGCGAAGGACACTGATTCTCTGATCTCTCTGGGTTGAGACGCCTTCGTTGACCTTGGAGAGCTAGTCCCAGACCAGCTTAGATGTTTCCAAAGCACTCACACGGCCATACTGTCCTTTGGTCAGATGACCACAGATGATATTCTTGGCAGTAGAGTCCAGTTGAACGAACTTCTTGACATCAGCAGCAGTGACACCTTCTCCAGCCTTGGGAACGCTGTTCTTGATGACATACCATAGGTCGACGTCAATGGCTTCAAGATGCATGCGCATCTTATTCTTCTAGTAGGGATATTCAGTTCCATCGAAGACGGGGCACGCAGCGGAGACTTTAATTATCCCTGTAGTCGACATAGCTAAAACTCCAGGTGGTTAAACTGAATCACACAGAACAAGGGAGCACCTTGCTCTGATACCAATTGAAAGTGCGTTATATCGACTAGAGGGGGGTGAATAGGCGATTTTTATGTAAGTCTTCAAAACGTGGAAGTTTCAAAGACAAACGATAGAAATAAACCTATTACCATGCAGCGGAAGGTAGACTACACTAGGCAAACCATAGTCAAGTATTCAATGAAGTGAGAGCACAATGACTAATAGCAGCAATGTAGTAAGGATCAGGTAGGAAGATATTATGAAGCCACACAGAACACGCAGTCACTCAGTGAAGACAAAAGATAGTGCAAACATACAATGACTTCACAGGGAGTAACAGTAAGTAAAGGGAAGGGAAGGATGAAACCAGTGACTCGTTGAAGACAATGATTTGTTGGACCAGTTCCAGTTGCTGTGACAACTGCACGTCTGGTTAGGGCGGCTAGGTATTTAAACCTGAGGACACACAGTCCCGGACACCCAGTCCTGAACACGCAGCTCAGGACACCCAGTCCTCACCATATTCCCCTTGAGCTAAGGTCACACAGACCTCGCCCAATCACTCTGGTAAGTCTTCAAGGTAGACTCCCAAACCTTCACAGACTTCGTTCACCGGCAATCCACAATGTCTCTTGGATGCTCAGAACGCGACGCCTAACCGGCTGGAGGATTCACAGTCCTCAAGTGTAATAAGTCTTCAGATCACACAGACAAGAAGACTTAAGTGATGCCCAATTCTCTTTGGCTCTGGGTGGTTAGGGCTTTATCCTCGCAAGGAATTCTCTCTCAAAGGCTTCGAGGTGGGTTGCTCTCAAACGACAAAAGCCGTACTCTAAATCTGAGCAGCCAACCATTTATGGTTGTAGGGGGTGGGCTATTTATAGCCACTAGGCAACCCGACCTGATTTGTCCGAAATGACCTTGGGTCACTAAGGAACTGACACGTGTTCCAACGGTTAGATTTCAAACTCACACGGCAACTTTACTTGGGCTACAAGCAAAGCTGACTTGTCCGACTCTGGACAAGATTCGCTCTCATAGTCTTCACTCGAAGACATAGGTTTTGTTTAGGCATCACTTCAGTCATTCTGACTGGTTCTCTTGGACCCCACTTAACAGTACGGTAGTTCCTATGACTCAACAAAGAAGAAAAAGAACTACGAAAGATCTAAGTCTTCGAGCTCCATAGGCTTCATGCGGTGTCTTCTCTTGTAATAGTCTTCAGTGTGAATATCTTCATATACCACCTTTGACATCAATGTATTCATACATTTTTAGGGGTCATCTCTGGTAGGAAAACCGAATCAATGAGGGACTTCTACCTGTGTTATCCTGCAATTCTCACAAACACATTAGTCCCTCAACTAGGTTTGTCGTCAATACTCCAAAACCAACTAGGGGTGGCACTAGATGCACTTACATCAGTAGTATCTTGTTCTGAAGTTTCATGATCATCATCATTAGCTTCCTCACTAATTGGTGTAGGTGTCACAGAAACTAATTTCTGTGATGTACTACTTTCCAATAAGGGAGCAGGTACAGTTACCTCATCAAGTTCTACTTTCCTCCCACTCATTTCTTTCGAGAGAAACTCCTTCTCTAGAAAGTTTCTGAATTTAGCAACAAAAATCTTGCCTTCGGATCTGTGATAGAAGGTGTATCCAATAGTTTCCTTTGGATATCCTATGAAGACACATTTATCCGATTTGGGTTCGAGCTTATCAAGTTGAAGCTTTTTCACATAAGCATCGCAGCCCCAAACTTTCAGAAATGACAACTTTGGTTTCTTGCCAAACCACAGTTCATAAGGCGTCGTCTCAACGGATTTTGATGGTGCCCTATTTAACATGAATGCGTCCGTCTCTAGAGCACAACCCCAAAACGATAGCGGTAAATCAGTAAGAGACATCATAGATCGCACCATATCAAGTAAAGTACGATTACGACGTTTGGACATACCATTACGCTGTGGTGTTCCGGGTGGCGTGAGTTGCGAAACTATTCCGCATTGTTTCAAATGTACACCAAACTCATAACTCAAATATTCTCCTCCACGATCAGATCGTAGGAATTTTATTTTCTTGTTACGATGATTTTCAACTTCACTCTGAAATTCTTTGAACTTTTCAAACGTTTCAGACTTATGTTTCATTAAGTAGATATACCCATATCTACTTAAATCATCTGTGAAGGTGAGAAAATAACGATATCCGCCACGAGCCTCAACATTCATCAGACCACATACATTTGTATGTATGATTTCCAACAAATCTGTTGCTCTCTCCATAGTACCGGAGAACGGTGTTTTTGTCATCTTACCCATAAGGCACGGTTCGCAAGTACCAAGCGATTCATAATCAAGTGGTTCCAAAAGTCCATCAGTATGGAGTTTCTTCATGCGCTTTACACCGATATGACCCAAACGGTAGTGCCACAAATAAGTTGCACTATCATTATCAACTCTGCATCTTTTGGCTTCAACATTATGAATATGTGTGTCACTACTATCGAGATTTAATAAAAATATACCACTCTTTAAGGGTGCATGACCATAAAAGATATTACTCATATAAATAGAACAACCATTATTCTCTGATTTAAATGAATAACCGTCTCACATCAAACAAGATCCAGATATAATGTTCATGCTTAACGCTGGCACCAAATAACAATTATTTAGGTGTAATACTAATCCCGAAGGTAGAGGTAGAGGTAGCGTGCCGACCGCGATCACATCGACTTTGGAACCATTTCCCACGCGCATCGTCTCCTCGTCCTTAGCCAATCTTCGCTTAATCCGTAGTCCCTATTTTGAGTTGCAAATGTTAGCAACAGAACCAGTATCAAATACCTAGGTGCTACTGCGAGCATTAGTAAGGTACACATCAATAACATGTATATCACATATACCTTTGTTCACCTTGCCATCCTTCTTATCCGCCAAATACTTGGGGCAGTTCCGCTTCCAGTGACCTGTCTGCTTGCAGTAGAAGCACTCAGTTTCAGGCTGAGGTCCAGGTTTGGGTTTCTTTTCTTGAGTAGCAACTTGCTTGTTGTTCTTTTTGAAGTTCCCCTTCTTCTTCCCTTTGCCCTTTTTCTTGAAACTAGTGGTCTTGTTGACCATCAACACTTGATGCTCCTTCTTGATTTCTACCTCCGCAGCTTTTAGCATTGCGGAGAGCTCTGGAATAGTCTTATTCATCCCTTGCATATTATAGTTCATCACGAAGCTCTTGTAGCTAGGTGGCAGTGATTGGAGAATTCTGCCAATGACGCAATCATCTGGAAGATTAACTCCCAATTGAATCAAGTGATTATTATACCTAGACATTTTGAGTATATGCTCACTGACAGAACTGTTCTCCTCCATCTTGCAGCTACAGAACTTATTGGAGACTTCATATCTCTCAATCCGGGCATTTGCTTGAAATATTAACTTCAACTCCTGGAACATCTCATATGCTCCATGACGTTCAAAACGTCGTTGAAGTCCCGATTCTAAGCCGTAAAGCATGGCACACTGAACTATCGAGTAGTCATCAGCTTTGCTCTGCCAGACGTTCGTAACATCTGGTGTTGCTCCAGCAGCAGGCCTGGCACCCAGTGGTGCTTCCAGGACGTAATTCTTCTGTGTAGAAATGAGGATAATCCTCAAGTTACGGACCCAGTCCATGTAATTGCTACCATCATCTTTCAACTTTGCTTTCTCAAGGAACGCATTAAAATTTAAAGGAACAACAGCACCGGCCATCTATCTACAATCAAACATAAACAAGCAAGATACTATCAGGTACTAAGTTCATGATAAATTTAGGTTCAATTAATCATATTACTAAAGAACTCCCACTTAGATAGACATCCCTCTAATCCTCTAAGTGATTACGTGATCCAAATCAACTAAACCATGTCCAATCATCACGTGAGATGGAGTAGTTTCATTGGTGAACATCACTATGTTGATCATATCTACTATATGATTCACGCTCGACCTTTCGGTCTCCGTGTTCCGAGGCCATATTTGTATATGCTTGGCTCGTCAAGTATAACCTGAGTATTCCGCGTGTGCAACTGTTTTGCACCCGTTGTATTTGAACGTAGAGCCTATCACACCCGATCATCACGTGGTGTCTCAGCACGAAGAACTTTTGCAACGGTGCATACTCAGGGAGAACACTTCTTGATAATTAGTGAGAGATCATCTTAAAATGCTACCATCAAACAAAGCAAGATAAGATGCATAAAAGATAAACATCACATGCAATCAATATAAGTGATATGATATGGCCATCATCATCTTGTGCTTGCGATCTCCATCTTTGAAGCACCGTCATGATCACCATCGTCACCGGCGCGACACCTTGATCACCATCGTAGCATCGTTGTCGTCTCGCCAATCTTATGCTTCCACGACTATCGCTACCGCTTAGTGATAAAGTAAAGTATTACAGCGCAATTGCATTGCATACAATAAAGCGACAACCATATGGCTCCTGCCAGTTGTCGATAACTCGGCTACAAAACATGATCATCTCATACAATAAAATTTAGCATCATGTCTTGACCATATCACATCACAACATGCCCTGCAAAAACAAGTTAGACGTCCTCTACTTTGTTTGTTGCAAGTTTTACGTGGCTGCTACGGACTTAAGCAAGAACCAATCTTACCTACGCATCAAAACCACAACGATAGTTTGTCAAGTTGGTGATGTTTTAACCTTCGCAAGGACCGGGCGTAGACACACTCGGTTCAACTAAAGTTGGAGAAACTGACACCCGCTAGCCACCTTTGTGCAAAGCACGTCGGGAGAACCGGTCTCGCGTAAGCGTACGCGTAATGTCGGTCCGGGCCGCTTCGTCCAACAATACCGCCGAACCAAAGTATGACATGCTGGTAAGCAGTATGACTTATATCGCCCACAACTCACTTGTGTTCTACTCGTGCATATAACATCAACACATAAAACCTAGGCTCTGATACCACTGTTGGGGAACGTAGTAATTTCAAAAAAAATCCTACGCACACGCAAGATCATGGTGATGCATAGCAACGAGAGGGGAGAGTGTGATCTACGTACCCTTGTAGACCGACAGCGGAAGCGTTAGCACAACGCGGTTGATGTAGCCGTACGTCTTCACGGCCTGACCGATCAAGTACCGAAACTACGGCACCTCCGAGTTTTAGCACACGTTCAGCTCGATGATGATCCCCGGACTCCAATCCAGCAAAGTGTCGGGGAAGAGTTCCGTCAGCATGACGGCGTGGTGACGATCATGATGTTCAACTGTCGCAGGGCTTCGCCTAAGCACCACTACAATATTATCGAGGTATATGGTGGAAGGGGGCACCGCACACGGCTAATAAAACGATCACGAAGATCAACTTGTGTGTCTAGGGGTGCCCCTGCCCCCGTATATAAAGGAGAAAAGGGAGGAGGCCGGCCGGCCCTATAGGCGCGCCAAGGAGGAGTCCTCCTCCTAGTAGGAGTAGGACTCCTACTAGGAGGGGGGAAAGGAAGTGGGGAGGGAGAAGGAAAGGGGGGCGCCGCCCCCCTCTCCTAGTCCAATTCGGACCAGGGGGAGGAGGCGCGCGGCCCACCATGGCTGCCCTTCTCTCTCTCCACTAAGGCCCATATGGCCCATTACTTCTCCCGGGGGGGGTTCCGGTAACCCTCCGGTGCTCCGGTTTTATCCGAAACTTCCCCAGAACACTTCCGGTGTCCGAATATAGCCGTCCAATATATCAATCTTTATGTCTCGACCATTTCGAGACTCCTCGTCATGTCCGTGATCACATCCGGGACTCCGAACTAACTTCGGTACATCAAAACTCATAAACTCATAATATAATTGTCATCGAAACCTTAAGCGTGCGGACCCTACGGGTTCGAGAACAATGTAGACATGACCGAGACACGTCTCCGGTCAATAACCAATAGCGGAACCTGGATGCTCATATTGGCTCCCACATATTCTACGAAGATCTTTATCGGTCAGACCGCATAACAACATACGTTGTTCCCTTTGTCATCGGTATGTTACTTGCCCGAGATTCGATCGTCGGTATCTCAATACCTAGTTCAATCTCGTTACCGGCAAGTCTCTTTAGTCATTCCGTAATACATCATCTCACAACTAACTCATTAGTTGCAATGCTTGCAAGGCTTATGTGATGTGCATTACCGAGAGGGCCCAGAGATACCTCTCCGACAATCGGAGTGACAAATCCTAATATCGAAATATGCCAACCCAACATCTACCTTTGGAGACACCTGTAGAGCACCTTTATAATCACCCAGTTACGTTGTGACGTTTGGTAGCACACAAAGTGTTCCTCCGGCAAACGGGAGTTGCATAATCTCATAGTCATAGGAACATGTATAAGTCATGAAGAAAGCAATAGCAACATACTAAACGATCGGGTGCTAAGCTAATGGAATGGGTCATGTCAATCACATCATTCTCCAAATAATGTGATCCCGTTAATCAAATGAAAACACATGTCTATGGTTAGGAAACATAACCATCTTTGATTAACGAGCTAGTCAAGTAGAGGCATACTAGTGACGTTTAGTTTGTCTATGTATTCACACAACTATTATGTTTCCGGATAATACAATTCTAGCATGAATAATAAACATTTATCATGATATAAGGAAATAAAATAATAACATTATTATTGCCTCTAGGGCATATTTCCTTCAAGAATTTGAATATGAGGATAGTGTCCGACCCTGCAAAATAAGTTCCACATTCCACCATAGAGAGAATAATGCTTTCGCAGATCTAATCCACTAGCTTGCTTTGGCAACATGACGTTACGTCATGGCCTGGTGATTATTCGAACTGTTTCTTTTAACCAGCCTCGCACATAATGCGAGGCAGTTTTTCGACACGTCTTGTCAAAGCAGAGATCGTGTCCCCCTATTACGGAATTCTCATCAATACGGGTGTGGGTAACCCATCCGCGCCATCAATTGCGGCGCTTGGGGGATAAGCGAGTTTTACTAGGCAAGTGGGGACGTTTAATTTTGTCCGCCCATATAAAGGGATAAGGATTCACCTTTCTATCCACGCCTTCTTCCTCCTCTGCTCATCCGCTCCCGCATACTCGAGCTCTAGCGCCTAAGCTCTCACTTCCACCTCAACCTTCTCCAACCATGTCCAGAGCGAGAGGCAAGTGGATGGTCTCCTACGTCATGGAGGGAGACGTCAAGAAACTGAGGAGAGCCGGATACCTGCATGACGACATCGCGCACCGGCTCCCAGATGAGGGACAGCTCATCCCCACCCCCGAGCCCCATGAGAGGGTGGTATTCCTCACTCATTTCCTCCGCGGACTGGGATTTCCTCTCCATCCCTTCGTCCGGGGGCTCATGTTTTATTACGGCCTGGATTTCCACGATCTAGCCCCGAACTTCATCCTCAACATCTCGGTGTTTATCGTCGTGTGTGAGGCCTTCCTCCGCATCAAGCCCCACTTCGGCTTATGGCTGAAGACCTTCAATGTCAAGCCGAAGGTAGTGAGCGGCCGCCAGGCGGAGTGCGGAGGCGCCATGGTGGGCAAGATGCCCAACATCACATGGCTCGAGGGCACCTTCGTGGACACCATAAAGGGGTGGCAATCGGGGTGGTTCTATATCACCGAGCTGCGCGACCCCGCATGGGTAGCGGCCCCCGAGTTCCGATCTGGCATCCCCATGCGGCTCACCTCGTGGAAAGAGAAGGGCCTGTCCTGGGGTAATTCAAAAGAGCTGACCAGACTCCAGTCATGTATTCAGAACATGGTGGATAAGAAGCTCAAGCTTGTCAACATAGTCCAGGTTATGCTTGTTCGCCGGATACTCCCGTGCCAACAACGGGAGTTTACCTTGTGGGACTTCAATCCGGCGCAGCACCGAACTCTGAATAGGCTCTTCGACACGACTCATGAAGATGCCTGGAGGGTGCTGTTCAAGGGCGTCGCGGTCCCTCCCCCATTACTGAGGATCGCGGATTCAGCGCGAAGCGCCACGCCAGTGCGGTAAGTTGCTTTACCTCTTATAGGATATTTGTTTTATATATATATATATTCGCTCTATGCGGGATCTAAACTCCAGTAATTTTGACTGGACTGGCAGAAGATGGCCGGACAGATCGATTGTCCGGCTCCCTTGCCCGAAGGCCCCGTAGACGCTCTTCTGACGAAGATGCTGACTCCGGCCCCTTATAAGGTGCCGGAGAAGACCAAGAAGGCAAAGGGAGCTCGAAAGAGTTCCCAATGCCAAGCGTCGTCGGACTCACCGTCCGATGACTCTGCGGTGCACTCTTCCCTCGAAGACAAGGAAGAGGAAGAGGAGGCTCCCCCACTGACTGGGGGAGACAAGAAAAGGAAGGCCGCCCCAACTGGGGAGGCCGAAGGGTCCAAGAAGGGAAGGACGCTCCTTCCGGACAGCTCCACCGCCGCCGACGAAAGTGAAGACGAGTGGTTGGCCAGGGGCAAGCCCCAGGGAAATCGTAAGTATTCGGATACCAAAGTAACCCATAGGATTCCTTTGTCGCATTGATTTCCCTAACGCCGAACTCAATTGTGCAGGACGCCCTGTAACACCCCCGATATGATTTACCTAATATGTAATCCAACTCTTGCCGTTGTCGGCGTTAAGTTATTTTATTTTCTCGGGTTCGGGTTTTTGTCTCCGTGTGTTGTTGTTGTCATGCATCTCATATCATGTCATCATGTGCATTGCATTTGCATATGTGTTCATCTCATGCATCCGAGCATTTTCCCTGTTGTCCGTTTTGCATTCCGGCGCTCCGTTCTCCTCCGGTGGTCATTTCTACCTTTCTTTCGTGTGTGGGGGTTAAACATTTCCGAATTGGACCGAGACTCTCCAAGCGGCCTTGGTTTATTACCGGTAGACCGCCTGTCAAGTTTCGTACCATTAGGACTTCGTTTGATGCTCCAACGGTTAACCGAGGGACCGAAAAGGCCTCATGTGTGTTGCAGCCCAACACCCCTCCAATTTGGCCAAAAACCCACCAAAACCCTCTCCATAATCCAGAGCGTTCGATCATGATCGCGTGGCCGAAAACCGCACCTCATTTGGACTCTCCTAGCTCCTCCTATGCCTATATATAGGCCCTCCTCCGAAATCCCGGATCTCCTCTCCCCCGAAACCCTAACAATCGCCCCGCCGCCGCCGGACATGTCCGCCGCCTAATCGGACACATCTCCGCCACCGCCCGCAGCCAACCGAGGGCCGCCACGTGGCGCGCCGCCACCCACAGCCACGCCGGCCCGCGCGGCCCGCTGCGAGCCCCGGCGGCCCAGAGGAGCGCCGCCGCCCGCGGCTGCTTCTTCCTCCGCCTCGGCGCCGCTCCACCCGTCGCGCCGCCGCACGCCATTCTCTCCGGCGACCGGCCACCGCCCGACTCCGGCCAGGGTCGTCGCCGGAGCTCGCCGCCATCGCCGCTCCGCCCCCTCGACGCCAACAGTAGCAGGCCCGGCGAGCACCTCCGCCGCGCCGGCGACCTCCGCAAGCCGGCGGGCCTCACCTTCCTCCTCCCCGGCGACTCCGAGTTCCGGCCGGCGTTCCTCAAATGGCATGCGCCCGATCAAGATCCGGTCCGGGTGAACAGTAACCCTAGATCCGGAGGGTATATTTTCTCTAAGTCCCCAGTTTCTCAGAATTTTTGGCAAACTTTGACGCATCGTAACTTTGCATCCGTAGATCTGTTTTGGCACCGATCAGAATTTTTTTGTTGGGATATCACTATATGATCTTGTTATCTTAATGCATCTATATACTTGGTAAAGGGTGGAAGGCTCGGCCTTTTGCCTAGTGTTTTGTTCCACTCTTGCCACCCTAGTTTCCGTCATATCGGTGTTATGTTCCCGGATTTTGCGTTCCTTACGCGGTTGGGTAATAATGGGAACCCCTTGACAAATCGCCTTGGATAAAACTTCTCCAGCAATGCCCAACCTTGGTTTTACCTTTTTCCACCTAGCCTCTTTTTCCCTTGGGTTTCCGGAGCCCAAGGGTCATCTTATTTAAAACCCCCCCGGGCCAGTGCTCCTCTGAGTGTTGGTCCAAACTAGAGTCCCTTGCAGCGCCACCTCGGGGAAACTTGAGGTTTGGTTTAATTGTATGGATTGCTTATCCGAGTGTGCCCTGAGAACGAGATATGTGCAGCTCCTATCGGGATTTGTCGGCACATTCGGGCGATGTTGCTAGATTTGTTTTAACTTTGTCGAGGATGTCTTGTAGAACCGGGATACCGAGTCTGATCGGAATGTCTCAGGAGAAGGTTTATCCTTCGTTGACCGTGAGAGCTTGTGATGGGCTAAGTTGGGACTCCCCTGCAGGGATTTGAACTTTCAAAAGCCATGCCCACGGTTATGGGCAGATGGGAATTTGTTAATGTCCGGTTGTAGATAACTTGAACCTTAACTTAATTAAAATGAATCAACTGTGTGTGTTACCGTGATGGTCTCTTCTCGGCGGAGTCCGGGAAGTGAACACGGTGTTGGAGTAATGCTTGTCGCAGGTTGTTTCTCTAGTTCTTCGTTCGCGCTTTGCCTTCTCTTCTCGCTCTCTTTTGCGAACAGGTTAGCCACCATATATGCTAGTCGCTTGCTGCAGCTCCACATATTACCTTGCCTTACCTATAAGCTTAAATAGTCTTGATCGCGAGGGTGCGAGATTGCTGAGTCCCTGTGGCTCACAGATTACTTCCAAACCAGATGCAGGGCCTGATGACTCCGTTCCAGATGACGCGCTTGAGCTCAAGTGGGAGTTCGACGAGGACTCACGCCGTTACTATGTGTCTTTCCCTGATGATCAGTAGTGGTGCCCAGTTGGGGCGATCGGGACCGCGTCGCATGTTGGGTTGATCTTTTATTTTGGCACCGTAGTCGGGCCATGAGTGATTGGATGATGTAATGCTATTTATGTACTTTGTTTGACGTGGCGAGTGTAAGCCAACTATATACCTTCCCCTTTTATTATCTATTTACATGGGATGTTGTGAATATTGCCTTACTTGCGACATTGCTTTCAATGCGGTTATGCCTCTAAGTCGTGCTTCAACACGTAGGAGATATAGCCGCATCGAGGGCGTTTCAAGTTGGTAATCAGAGCCTTCCCCGACCTTAGGAGCCCCCACTGCTTGATCATTTTTAGCAGGCGTTGTTGAGTCTAGAAAAATGTTTTGAGTCATTTAGGAATTATATATAGGAGAGTTTAGGAATTCTTTTTACTCCCCAGTCTCTTCATCGCTCTGGTAAGGCATCCTGGCGTAGAGTTTTGACTCTTCTCTTCTCAAATTTAAAAAAAAATAGGATCATGCGGGTATCTTGGAATTGTTCCGATCGATTTGTGACGAGAACATTGTTCTTGGTGCCTCCTGTCATTTAGGGGTTGTGGCAGTGTCCCGGGGAGTTGAGCTCCGAGGTGTTGTTGTCACAATTTTATCGTTGCAGTTCTGGAATACCTGAGTTTAGTTCGCTGACATCGAAAATCTCTTTTATGCAGTTGTTGGTGAGATAACCTCGACGCCACCCAGTACTGGGGCGGGAGTTCGGGAGTATTGCCATAACTTGTATAACGGATGCTTTTCGAAGGTTGAGGTAGATGGTTTCTGAAGTTTTTCTCGGTTATGTGTTGAAGGATGGATACAGCTGGATGTAGGATTTGCTAGATTTGGATGAGATATTATGCTTCCCCTGTATCCCCAACACCTGATTGCATAACCGGAAAGGTTCGGGAGTTTCATAGGTGGGAATTCTTGTAGCTCTAGCTCTTCTTCCACGGATATTTGGTTTGAGATTGGGATTTCATACCGAGTATTCGTTCTTGATCCATACCTTGTTGATTTATTCCTCTACCTAAATTGTAAGTGGCTTCTCAATTTATGGATATGTGACCATTTCAAGTGGAATGCATTCGTTTTCTTATGTTCGGATGTGAAGACTATATGTTGCAATTTCAACCCGCTTGATTCAGCTTCAATTTTATCTGTCAATGTGCTAACGGATGTCACCCTCTTCAGGATGGCTCCCGCTAAGAGCAACAATCAGAATCAGGATCTGCCACCACCTCCCCCTCCTCCGGAGGCATGGCAAGTTGTGATGGCTGCTACCAATGCAAACACGTAGTTGATCATGCAAATTCTTCAAGAGCGCAATCAAGCGAACCAAGGCAACCAAGGCAACAATCAGAATCACTTTGCTACACTCAACCAGTTCCTTACTAACCAGCCAAAGACTTTTAGCAATTGTGTTGAGGCAACTGATGCTCACGATTGGCTCATGGACTTATGCAAGCATTTCGAGTGCAATAACGTCAGGCCTGAGGACTTTGTCAAGTTCACTTCCTTCCAACTCAAAGACCAAGCTGCAGAATGGTTCCAGCAGTACAAAGATTCCAGAGGAGGCCGTGTGATTACCTGGGATGAATTCCGTCAGCCGTATCAGAAGAGCAAAGGTGGCAGTGGATCTTCCCACCCACCCAACCCTGGCTTTCAGAACAAGACTTCGTCTCAAGCTCCAAGATCGAGTGCTCCGTATCACCGTCCGCTTTCAGAGGTCATGTGCAACAAGTGCCAACAGAAGGGTCACTATGCCAACAAATGCTTCAACCAGAGGCGTCTCCCTCCTCCTCCTCCTCCTGTGAGATCGGCAAGTACAGTTGTGGTCAAGCATAACCCCAAGCACGCCAAGGTCAACTTGATGAATGCAGCTCAGGCAGAGGACTCGTCAGATGTCATCATGGGTAACCTTCCTGTTAACGATATTCCTGCAAGAGTTCTTTTTGACACTGGTGCATTGCATTGTTTCATCTCCAAACCTTTTGCATCGAAGTATGAGTGCGATTATCAGTATCTGAAAAATTCTTTGCAAATCGTGTCACCGGGCAAGCAAATGACAGCTAATACCTGCGTCCCGGATGTTACTATCATGTTGGGCGACTACAAATTTCTAGCTTCTCCTATTGTTCTGGACGACTTAGATATTGATCTTATTCTCGGAATGGATTGGCTTTCTAAGCACAAGGCGCATCTTGATTGTGCAGCAAGGCAGATTCAATTGACTCATTCGTCTGAGGATGTAATTGTCTTTGCCGCTCGTGATGATACCACCCGTCTGTTTTCTCTCAATGAGAAGGGTGAACTGGATGCCATCTCTCAAATTCCAGTCGTTTGCGAATATCAAGACGTCTTTCCAGAAGAGCTTCCAGGAATGCCTCTGCACCGGCCAGTTGAATTCGTCATCGATCTTGAGCCTAGCATGGAACCGGTTTGCAAGCGTCCTTACAAGCTCGGACCTGAAGAGTTGAAGGAGCTGAAGAAGCAACTCGATATTCAAGAGCGAATGGGTCTCATCCGACCTAGTTCCTCTCCGTGGGGTTGTGGAGTTCTTTTGTGAAGAAGAAGGATGGAAGGGACCGACTTTGTGTTGACTACCGTCCATTGAACAAGAAGACTATCAAGAACAAATACCCACTTCCCAACATCAACGAGCTGTTCGAACAACTCAAAGGTGCCCAAGTATTCTCCAAGCTTGATCTCCGTATGGGTTATCACCAGATTCGAATCCGTGAGCAAGATATTCCCAAGACGGCTTTCAGAACAAGCTATGGTTCATATGAATACACTGTCATGTCTTTTGGCCTTGTCAACGCTCCTCTAACTTTCTCTCGCATGATGAACTTCATCTTCAACGCCTACACAAATGACTTCGTTTTGGTCTATCTCGACGACATGCTGGTCTTTTCGAAGAACAAGGAAGATCATGCCAAGCATTTGTGTTTGGTACTCGATAAGCTCAGGGAACATCAGTTCTACTCCAAGTTCTCAAAGTGCAAGTTTTGGCTCGATGATGTTCTTTATCTTGGGCATATCATCTCTGCCAAGGGCATTGCAGTGAATCCTGAGAAGGTGTCTGCAATTGTGAATTGGGAACCACCTCAGAATGTGAAGCAACTCCGTAGCTTCCTCGGTCTCGCAAGCTACTGTCGAAGGTTCGTTGAGAACTTTTCAAAGATCGCGAAGTCTCTCTCAAATCTTCTCCAGAAGCACGTCAAGTACGTTTGGTCTTCGGAATGTGACATCGCTTTCAACACTTTGAAAGAGAAATTGGTCACTGCTCCAGTTCTGACTCCTGATGAATCCAAACCGTTAGAGGTCTTCTGCGATGCCTCTCTTCAAGGTCTTGGTGCAGTGTTGATGCAAGATAAGAAAGTTGTGGCTTACACCTCTCGTCAGTTGAAGCCCAACGAGAAGAACTACCCCACTCATGACCTTGAGTTGGCGGCAGTTGTGCATGCTCTTTTGACTTGGAGACATCTCTTATTGGGAAGAAAAGTGGACATCTTCACTGACCACAAGAGTCTCAAGTACATCTTCACTCAGCCTAATCTCAACCTCAGGCAGACTCGTTGGGTTGAAATGATTCAAGAGTATAATCCGAGTATCGAGTATACTCCAGGCAAGGCCAATGTGATTGCTGACGCATTGAGCAGGAAGGCTTATTGCAACAGTCTGATTCTCAAGCCTTACCAACCCGAGCTTTGTGAAGCTTTCCGCAAACTCAATCTGCAAGTTGTTCCTCAAGGTTTCCTCGCCAACCTTCAAGTCTCTCCTACCTTGGAAGACCAGATTCGCCAAGCTCAACTTCTTGATGCTATGGTGAAGAAGGTGAAGATTGGGATTGCCAAGAGCCAACCCAAGTACAAGTGCTACCGCCTTGATGACAAGGATACTCTCTTCTTCGAGGATCGTATTGTTGCGCCCAAAGGTGACCTTCGTAAAGTGATCATGAACGAGGCTCACAATTCACTCCTATCCATCCACCCTGGGAGTACGAAGATGTATCAGGACCTCAAGCAGGCTTATTGGTGGACTCGAATGAAGCGCGAGATTGCTCAGTTCGTGAATGAGTGTGATGTCTGCAGAAGAGTGAAGGCAGAACACCAAAGGCCAGCTGGTCTCCTCCAACCTCTTGCCATTCCAGAATGGAAGTTTGACCACATTGAGATGGACTTCGTGACTGGGTTTCCAAAGTCCAAGCGTGGCAATGATGCTATATTCGTTGTCATTGACAAACTCACTAAAGTGGCTCACTTTCTGCCTATCAAAGAGTCAATCACTGCAGCTCAATTGGCGGAGCTCTATACCTCTCGAATTGTCTCGCTGCACGGTATTCCACAGGTGATCTCTTCAGACCATGGCAGCATCTTTACCTCTAAGTTTTGGGAGTCTTTTCAGAAGGCCATGGGCACCAACATCCGCTTCAGCACATCTTTCCATCCTCAAACTAGCGGTCAAGTCGAGCGTGTCAACCAGATTCTTGAAGATATGCTCAGGGCTTGTGTGATCTCCTTCGACATGAAGTGGGAGGATTGTCTTCCATATGCTGAATTCTCCTACAATAATAGTTTTCAAGCAAGTTCGGGCAAGGCCTCATTCGAAATTCTGTATGGTAGGAAGTGCCGTACCCCACTCAACTGGTCTGAAACCAGTGAACGTCAACTTCTGGGAAATGACTTAATCACAGAGGCAGAGGAGATGTGTAAAGTCATTCAAGATAACCTCAAAGCAGCGCAATTGCGCCAGAAGAGCTACTATGATAGTAAGCACCGTGATTTGGCTTTCGAGATCGGAGATCATGTTTACCTCCACGTCTCTCCAATGAAAGGTACTCGTCGCTTCGATATCAAAGGGAAGCTTGCCCCTAGATATGTGGGACCTTTCAAGATCGTCAGCAAGAGAGGCGATCTCGCCTATCAACTCGAGCTTCCTTCAAACTTTGCAAATGTGCATGACGTGTTCCATGTCTCTCAGCTCCGCAAGTGCTTCAAGACTCCTGATCGCAGCGTCAACTTCGAAGACATTGATCTCCAAGAAGATCTCTCTTATCATGAGCACCCCGTGGCTATTCTTGAAGAGACTGAACGCAAGACTCGCAATAAGTAAATCAAATTTCTCAAAGTCAAGTGGTCACACCATTCCGACCGTGAAGCCACCTGGGAACGCGAGGATCACCTCCATTCTGAGTACCCGGCATTCTTCCAGTCCTAGATCTCGGGGCGAGATCCTTTCGTAGTGGTGGAGTGTTGTAACACCCCGGATATGATTTACCTAATATGTAATCCAACTCTTGCCATTTCCGGCGTTAAGTTATTTTATTTTCTCGTGTTCGGGTTTTTGTCTCCGTGTGTTGTTGTTGTTGTCATGCATCTCATATCATGTCATCATGTGCATTGCATTTGCATCCGTGTTCGTCTCATGCAATTGAGAATTTTCCCCGTTGTCCGTTTTGCATTCCGGCGCTCCGTTCTCCTCCGGTGGTCATTGACCTTTCTTTCCTCTGTGGGGGTTAAACATTTCCGGATTGGACCGAGACTTGCCAAGCGGCCTTGGTTTACTACCGGTATACCGCCTGTCAAGTTTCGTACCATTTGGACTTCGTTTGATGCTCCAACGGTTAACCGAGGGACCGAAAAGGCCTCGTGTGTGTTGTAGCCCAACACCCCTCCAATTTGGCCCAAAACCCACCAAAACCCTCTCCATAATCTAGAGCTTTCGATCACGATCGCGTGGCCGAAAACCGCACCTCATTTGGACTCTCCTAGCTCCTCCTATGCCTATATATAGGTCCTCCTCCGAAATCCCGGATCTCCTCTCCCCCGAAACCCTAAAAGTCGCCCCGCCGCCGCCGGAAATGTCCGTCGCCTAATCGGACACGTCTCCGCCGCCGCCCGCAGCCAACCGGGGGCCGCCACGTGGCGCGCTGCCACCCGCAGCCACGCCGGCCCGCGCGGCCCGCTGCGAGCCCCCGCGGCCCAGAGGAGCGCCGTCGCCCGCGGCTGCTTCTTCCTCCGCCTCGGCGCCACTCCACCCATCGCGCCGCCGCACGCCATTCTCTCCGGTGACCGGCCACCGCCTGACTCCGGCCAGGGTCGTCGCCGGAGCTCAACGCCATCGCCGCTCCGCCCCCTCGACGCCAACAGCAGCAGGCCCGGCGAGCACCTCCGCCGCGCCGGCGACCTCCGCAAGCCGGCCGGCCTCACCTTCCTCCTCCCCGGTGACTACGAGTTCCGGCTGGCATTCCTCGAACGGCGTGCGTCCGATCTAGATCCGGTCCGGGTGAACAGTAACCCTAGATCCGGAGGGTATATTTTCTCTAAGTCCCCAGTTTCTCAGAATTTTTGCCAAACTTTGACGCGTCGTAACTTTGCATCCGTAGATCCGTTTTGGGCATATAGCATATCAAAATGTTCGCCTCAGCGAGCACATCATTTCATCTCATTGCATCATTTTCATTTGAATTCATCTTGATGACCGAAATGCTGTTGGAAGAGTGCTATTTGAGATAATTGTCAGATCTGCTGCTCCAAATAGCTTTTTGTCATTTTTGCCATGATTAATGTGTGCATGATATGCCCCTGAGCTCTACATGAGTTTTTTTATATGCTTTGCCATCTTTCCAGAGGTGCCATCCATGTATTTTTGTGATGTGTGTGTTGACTAGCACAAGATTGCAAAGTGGTGCATTCGTTAATGCTGATTTCAGGGACTTAGCAATTCCACTAAGTCCTTGATCTGTTTTTATCAATATGTCATATGTTCATGTTGTTTCCTAGTGATCCGTGCCTCTTTTGAGGATGATCAGTAAGGGTGATTTGTTAATCTTGTAGTGCTCTATCCATCCATGCATTGTTTGCAATTATGGAGCATCCTAGCTTGAGTCAATTGAGCTCTACTTTTGCTATTTCGTGAATCTGGGAAGATTGTCTACTTGTTAGCGATTTTGCCGAGGATGTTGTAGTTGATCCGTGCATGATATGTTGTTGTTCTTGCCATGTCTAGCTTGTATAATGTGTATTCTTGATGGGTGTATGCTTAGATTGTCATGACATGCTCTGTAGTGAGTGCATCGAGCTCGTAAACATGCCTACTTGATATCTGATTTGCATGCTCCAGTTTTTCTCAAGTCTGTGACCTGATTATGTTTTTGCCATGTTCACATGCTTGCAATTGTATTTTCTGGTCCCTTTTGGCTCAAGGTCAGTAAGGGACTTTTGTTAAGCTCTTTGAGTAGCTCCATGCCATTCCTTTCTTTTCCATGTTAAGATCCTGTAGCATGTAGTTTTCATGCTCCAAAGTGTGCTACCTGATCTAAAATTCCAGACAAGTGTTAATTTCACTAAGTCTGAAATTTGTTTACCAATTGCACTTTTGCCATGCTTGTTTGAACCTGTTAATGGATGAATTGGCCGTAGCTCAGTGTTCATCTTTTGTCAAGCATCATGAATGGATCCCTTCCATGTATCTTGTGGCCATGTTTGGGTGCTTTAGCATGTTTAACTTGTTGCTTTTAGATGGCTACTTGCTATTTATCGCAGACCGTTGTCATATTTGATTTGCTTCCCATTTCCAAACCGTGTCTCCGATTCCGGTGTTCTTTATATCGATTTCAACCGAAATCACCTCACCTTTACAGTGGCACACTTGGATTTCCATGTTGAGGCCAGATTCATTCGTCCCTTGTCAAATCTTGCATATGCATCACATATCACATCCCGCATAGCATACCATGTTTGCATCATGTTGTTTGAGCTTTGCACGTGGTTGATTGTGTCCTTTTTGCTTGTTTGTCTTGTTTGGGTAGAGCCGGGAGACGAGTTCGCTAACGAGGAGCCCGTTGAGTTTGTTTTCGAGGATCCAATCAACTCTGACAACTTTGCAAGCAAGATGATCATACCCTCGAAATCACTTCTATCTTTGCTTTGCTAGATGCTCGCTCTTTTGCTATGCCTATGCTATGATGCCTACCACTTGCTTATCATGCCTCCCGAATTGCCATGTCAAACGTCTAACCCACCATGTCCTAGAAAACCGTTGATTGGCTATGTTACCGCTTTGCTCAGCCCCTCTTATAGCGTTGCTAGTTGCAGGTGAAGATTGGAGATCGTTCCTTGTTGGAACATTATTTTTTTGTTGGGATATCATTATATGATCTTGTTATCTTAATGCATCTATATACTTGGTAAAGGGTGGAAGGCTCGGCCTTTTGCCTAGTGTTTTGTTCCACTCTTGTGTGGGGACCCCGACTCATAAGTCATGATCACCGAATGCACGTGTACAGTGATCCCAGAGATCAATGCTCACTGAACACACAAAAGCTGAATAACAAGAGTCTTACATCCATACATACCGTATTACACAAGTAGGACCGTTATGGTCAAGTCTTGAGTATAACATCGCAGCGGAAATCTTCGTCGATGACTTGGACCCATGCCATCTGCCTTAACCCTACAGGCATTCTGACTGGGAAGCGTTCTAGCTCGCATGCTCGCCACCGAAGTATTCTTCATCTTATCCTGTTCTTTCATGCCTGGCCAATAAAATAACCAGTGGCAAGCCAATGAGTACTTTGAATGTACTCGCAAGCAACCCATGTTTTGGTTCAAGATACAACAATGCATGATATAGGTAAATTTTTGCAGAAAGCTAGTTTTTGAGTGCAATGACATGTTCAACAACTCGTAAGACATGCATCAGGAGAATTCAAGTAACCATGAGGACAGGTTATAGATACCAACATAAAAAGAGTGGGAACCAACCCAACTCAATCATGTCAAGTCCTTCGACTTGACCCAAGTAGTGGTATCAACATAAGGGAGTGGGCACCAACCCAACTCAATCATGTCAAGTCCTCTGACTTGACCCAAGTAATTCTTCCCACACACACTGGTTTGAAAACATGTGGACGTAGTTTAAGCAGCACCGCCCAACTGTCCTTGACCGTGGACACGGCTATTCGAATAGTTTTACACTCTGCAGAGGTTGCACACTTTACCCACTAGATCCGGGGAACTTCCGTGTCATCCACGACCCGCGGTACCTCAAGTACCTGGGGTAAGCACCCGATCACTATCTTTCCCTAGATGACACTAACATGGAGTCCACTCGATTGGTAGTAATCCCCGTGCCCAACATTTCACAACTTAAAATTGTGGAGCCTCGCTCCTATATTCATCACATACCACTGGCACGGGGTACCAACGGTGTGTCCGGTGCCCCATAAAAATGTTCTTGGCCGCCCTACCTGGCACGACCCCGTCCCGAGAGAGAGCACCAACTCTCCCCCGTCACTAGTAATGCGGGCTCCAAGCTAGTATCGGCCTAGGTAATCAATAATGCCCTTTCCCATACAAGGGTAGAGTGGTTGCGCATGTAAGGTTGGGACAGTCGACAAATCTTAAATCTAATCCGTTTCCGAAAACAACACACACACTTGCCTCGGTACACCACTTCGTCATCAAGTGGTTACCCAACTCATCATCTCCCTCGGGCATAAGTGGCACCCGACGGGGTTTTCGAAAAGTCCTTTGAAAATACTTTGCCTCCATCACCATGCATACACCCGTCCCTTTTGCGTAGCACTACTTAGCATCCTATCTATTCCCACCGGCATAACCCTCATAAGGAGGTAGGGTCATGCACAATGCAAGTATCAACAAGGAGGAAATGAAGGCAACCCATCAAGTGGCTACCCTCTCATCAAGATTCCGATGCAACAATAATAAGGTGCTATATGAAATGCATAAAAAGGGTTTCATAGACATGGTCAAAGGGCTGCTTGCCTGTTTCAACAAGGTCTTCGAAGTCTTCAAATATCTCTGATCCAACTCCGAGCATTTCGTCTACTTCGTCAACTATCGCCGAAAACAACCACAATAAGCAACACAACAAGGCAGAAATAAAAGTGCTCCAAAAATATTGATTTGACTTTTCTAGGATACCTCTGGTCATGTGAGGAATGACCAAAGTGATTTCATTGGAATTGGATCAATGGATATTTCTAAACATTTTTATATCAAAGAATCAAGGGGTTTATGGATTTGCAAGAAGTGTACAGAAGAATTATTTTGAAAAATGAGAGAAGGCACCCATTTAACAAATGATGATTTTAGAAGCATCTAGGAATTGGTTTCACTGGATTTGGAGTTCAAATGAATTTCCTATGAATTTGCAAAGTTGATAAATATGAAGAAATAGACCATTATTTGAGGTGATACAGAAAGTATTAGTAAAAATGTTCAAAAACTAAGTTTTGAACTTATAGACATTTAGGATTTTGAATCATGGAATTTGGATCAAAAATGGGCTCTCTGTGATTTTCTAAAGTTCAGCACAGAAATAAGAAAATAGGATTTATTTAATATGTGTGAAGGGAAATGTGCTAGAAAAATGTGCAAAAAGCACCATGTGATAGGGCATGATTTTAGGAACTACTAGAAATTTGAATCATTAAATTTGGATATCATCCGAATTGTTTATGGATTTTACAAGTTTACAGAAAAAAGAAAAAGGAAAAAGGGGAAGGGTTTCACCCTTATCCTGCGCACTGGGCGAGGGATAGGCAGCGGGCCGGCCCAGTGGCTCAGCTGCGCGCGGGGAGGGCCACGTCGAAGGCGTACTCGGGGGAAATACGCCTTCCCCGAGCGAAGGCGTCAGCAGGCAGAGCCCGTGTCCACTTAACTCATGGGCCCGCCCCACTGTGCCGCTGACGCGCGGGGCCCCCATGTCGGGTTCGTCCCCCACCTCCCGCTCGAACAGACGCGGGGCAGGAGAGGTAGGGCCGAACGCTTGCGGGCATGGGCTCCGGCAGCACAGGCCACCTCCGGCGATGCCCGGCACACCGGCGGCTTCAGGAGAGCGTGGCGCATCCGCCAAGGTGCGCCACGACTGCTAGGGCGGTCGGATGCGGCCGGTGCATCACCCGCGGCAGATGGAGGCGGCGGCAAGATTGGGGCATGGCGTTGCAGCCGCGGAGAGGAAGAAATGGAGCGGGGGGGATATGAATGATGGCGGAGGCGATGTTATGAGACGATGAGGTGGAGAGGAGGGGCTCGGGTTGGCACGAATTTAAGCGAAGTCCGGCGGCTCGGCTTTGGCCGTGGGGAGCGACGGAGGGATCGGGAGGAGGGTTGGATGGGTCAAGGGGCTTCTGGGAGGAAGAGGGGGCGATGAGGATCCAGATGGAGGCCCGGGGCGGCTTTATATGGCGAAGGCCTCAGCTCACTGTGGGCTCGTGCGCCGGCGAGCTCGTGCTCGTCGCTACGGGCCTCGGGGTGGTGATGCGCCGTGTCTAAGGCGTTCGTGGGGGTGGACTACGCCCAGGGGGAGAAGAGGGGGAGCGGGGAAGGGCCAGAGCATCGCGCGTGTGAGCGTGCTCACTGGTGCGCTCGGGCGGCCGGCGCGCGTGCGAGCTGGGGCAAAAGGAGGGAGAAGGAGGAGGGGGACGACAGCGTGCCGTGCTGTGGACGCCAAGGTGCATCGTTGGGCGTGCTGGGGAGGCCCGAGGTGGCCGGAGATGGTTGGAAGGGGGCGGCTACAGTGCGGGAGCGCACTGTAGCACGCTCCAGAGCGTGCCTTTGGCTGCCATGGCATTGTTTAAAGGGCAGGGGCGTGCCCACTCATGTCTGGTAGTGCTAGGGAGAAGTAAACAAGTGGGGAGGGGCATTGGATGCCCTGGAGAGCCAGTAGGAGAGGAGAGAGGGTGAGGGAGAGAGAGGAAGTGGATGTCCAGAGAGAGGAAGTGGGGTTTTACCCCTCCAATAATTGAGCTATGGACTAGGAAAACTTATTGGAGGTAAAATATGACTAGAAGGGGTTGTGGTAAAAATTTGAGCCCTCCAAGAATAGTAGAAGGGGTCAAAACAGTGGTTTTTGCAAAATGTCAGAAGGTGTTTGATAATGGTTTGGGAAGCAAATGAACTCCAATTGCCATGATACTTAACAGGATGGAAAGACACTTAGGGCCCGTTCGGGTCTCATCCACGATCCAGCTTCCCGAGAAGCCAGTGAGAAGCGACCCGAACGGTTCACCTCCGAGAATCCCGCTCCAGGAGACCGAGTGGCACGCAGTGTAAATCCGTGGAGCAGCGGAAGTGTAGCTTCACGTAAAGGAGGAAGAGAAGTTGCTGGTAATTACTGGGAAATGCCCTTCCGAAGTGCCTCGGTGCGAACCGTTTTCTTTCGCTCAAACAGTTTTCCTCGTTACAAGCAACCAAACTGGGCCACAAACTCGCTTCCTGGGCTGCCAGCCCATGACGACGGAGAGGAGGAGCTGGTGGTGGGGCGAACGCATTAGAATCCGGCCAGAAGCTGGCGGCAGCTGGCTTCTCATGAAGTTGGCTATTTCATGAAGCTAGATGAGATCCGAACGGGCCCTTAGAAATAGGGTGTGCCACCAAATTTGAGCTCATTTGGGAAAAGTTGCCAATGTAACTTTGGCAAACCCTAGAAATTAGCAAAAATGGCTTTACCAAGATTTAGTCATGCAAATCTATTCTCCTTGATGCACCACTTGGTGTAGTGTCATCATTTGAGGTTATGAACATGTCCACAAAAGTTGAGATCAAAAGGAGAAAGTTGCCAATGTAGAGTTGTTCAAATTTGGTTCTGAACAGGAAGGGTTTTGGGGGTTTTGTCCAATATTTTGAACATGACCATGTGTTGAAACTCTTATATATGGACAATATATGTCCATTGAGTTTCCCTAAATTTTCTCAAATATTTTTGAAACATTAAAATAATTTTTTCCTATTAAAGACCATTTCTGGCCTTAAGAAAAAGCTTTTAAATAAAATAAGAAAATAACTTTTAAAATTATATTTTTGTGGTTTCTGGGTATCCTATATCTAATAGGAGTCAAAAATATTTTTGGAAAGATTTTTACTGCCCTGAATTAAGTACTTGCAGCACAAATCTTAATTCAGGGTTTTTTGGAAAACTAATTTTTGAAAATACTTTTTGGCCAAATTATTTTTGTAAGAAAATACTATATTGCTCTATACACATGGCATGATCATTGGGCAGAAGTTTGGGGCAAGGAGATTAAGTATAGAAGGTGGAGTTGTGTTGAGTTTAAAGAGCACTTGAAAAACACAGAGAGAAAACCAAATACAAATAAAAGCTAAATAATGCAAAAGTTTTTTTAAAACTACATTTTATCATGATTTATTAGCTTAAGTGTTGTGGCATGAAAATCAGGGTGTGACATCTTGCCACCCTAGTTTCCGTCATATCGGTGTTATGTTCCCGGATTTTGCGTTCCTTACGCGGTTGGGTAATAATGGGAACCCCTTGACAAATCGCCTTGGATAAAACTTCTCCAGCAATGCCCAACCTTGGTTTTACCTTTTTCCACCTAGCCTCTTTTTCCCTTGGGTTTCCGGAGCCCAAGGGTCATCTTATTTAAACCCCCCCCCCGGGCCAGTGCTCCTCTGAGTGTTGGTCCAAACTAGAGTCCTGTGCAGCGCCCCCTCGGGGAAACTCGAGGTTTGGTTTTAGTTGTATGGAGAGCTCATCTGAGTGTGCCCTGAGAACGAGATATGTGCAGCTCCTATCGGGATTTGTCGGCACATTTGGGCGGTGTTGCTGGATTTGTTTTAACTTGTCGGGTTGTCTTGTAGAACCGGGTACCGAGTCTGATCGGAATGTCTCGGGAGAAGGTATATCCTTCGTTGACCGTGAGAGCTTGTCATGGGCTAAGTTGGGACTCCCCTGCAGGGATTTGAACTTTCGAAAGCCGTGCCCACGGTTATGGGCAGATGGGAATTTGTTAATGTCCGGTTGTAGATAACTTGAACCTTAACTTAATTAAAATGAATCAACTGTGTGTGTTACCGTGATGGTCTCTTCTCGGCGGAGTCCGGGAAGTGAACACGGTGTTGGAGTAATGCTTGTCGCAGGTTGTTTCTCTAGTTCTTCGTTCGCGCTTTGCCTTCTCTTCTCGCTCTCTTTTGCGAACAGGTTAGCCACCATATATGCTAGTCGCTTGCTGCAGCTCCACATATTACCTTGCCTTACCTATAAGCTTAAATAGTCTTGATCACGAGGGTGTGAGATTGCTGAGTCCCTGTGGCTCACAGATTACTTCCAAACCAGATGCAGGGCCTGATGACTCCATTCCAGATGACGCGCTTGAGCTCAAGTGGGAGTTCGACGAGGACTCATGCCGTTACTATGTGTCTTTCCCTGATGATCAGTAGTGGTGCCCAGTTGGGGCGATCGGGACCGTGTCGCATGTTGGGTTGATCTTTTATTTTGGCACCGTAGTCGGGCCATGAGTGATTGGATGATGTAATGCTATTTATGTAGTTTGTTTGACGTGGCGAGTGTAAGCCAACTATGTACCTTCCCCTTTTATTATCTATTTACATGGGGTGTTGTGAAGATTGCCTTACTTGCGACATTGCTTTCAATGCAGTTATGCCTCTAAGTCATGCTTCGACACGTAGGAGATATAGCCTCATCGAGGGCGTTTCACGCCCCGAGCCAATATCGAGGTATCCTCGGACGGCTCCCTGGGCGCGTCGGACATGGATAGTGATCCAGTCCCAACGGCCACCTCCCCTCATCCGGCCGACGACACCGAGGTGCTGTCTCAAGAGGCACCGGATCGGGGGGACAGTCCCGGAGGCGCCTCAAGGCGACCTTCCGGACTCCGGGAGCCGAGGGGACGGGGTCCCCGGAAGCTCCGAGTTCGGCGCTCAGCCGAACACCGTGCCGGACCCTCCAACGGATCCGAGCTCGGGCAGGCGCTCCCCTTCTAAGGAGGGTGAGACACCAATGCCGGTGACCTCTGTCCACCCAGAGGCGCCGAACACTATGTTGGAAGCACTTCGCAGCGCTTCCATCGAGGAGGAGCACCACACTATCATGAGTGCGGTGATCTAGAAGGTTCAGTCCGTGAAGAGCGGATTGACTGAAGCCTGTACTAGCCTTCTAACAGGCTTCGAGGTAAGTATTTTAAAATGTAGTAGAAGTGTTACGGCATAGACAGTAGCCCCTGATGCTGTGTTCGGTGTTCACAAAGAAAAGCTGAACAGAGGATCAAATAATATCGCAGGAGTCTAATATAAGTATGTCAATATGCATATGCAGGCTTCGCTGCTCGCGTCCGCCGCACTAACTACGGAGGTCGCCGTGCTGAAGGAGGCCCTCGAGGGGTCCCAGAAAGAGCTCGGCCTTGCTAAGAGGCAGCTCGAGGAGAACAAGGGTAAGTAATACCCCGTCTGTAGATGAGAAAAAAGGACGCGATTGCTAAATGACAGGATCATTGTATGTTTGCCAGGGGCCACGACCGAGGTGGCGACCCTGAAGCAAGCATTGTCCCTGGCCGAAGAAAAGGCGGCCCAGGAGCGCACCGAGCGAGAGAGGCACGAGGCTCGAGTGGGCGAGGTGCAGCAAGAGCTCCAAGCTCTCGTGACGAAGCACGAGGTGTTGGAGCTTGACTTGAAGACGAGAGAGTCTGAGCTTGCCGCGGCCCGTGAGAGCGCGAAGAGTGCCAAGGCCGAGGCCCAGAAGGCCCTTCAGGAGATCGACGCGATGAAGAAGATAGCGGCGGGTAAGGCTTTCTATATGCAAAGCAAGCATGCAAGGGTGAATTACCGATTTTCTTACCCGAATCCGGAGCTCTTCAGGAGCATTCGCAGATTTTCCCCGCAGTGTGTCCGATGCCGCACTATTCTACCAGGCCGAGGATGGAAGCTGGATGGAGAAGCTGTTCTGGTCTTAGTATGCTGAGGCCGAACATCCGGTGCCAATGAGCGACCAGCTGAAGCAGATGGCCGAGCTACACAAGGAGGCCGATCAGGCCATGAAGGTCTTCATAGTCCGGTTGTGGCCTGGCGACGCCCTTCCGAACAGCTTCTTCGCCCTGGTGAGGCGGCTTGTGGATGCCTGCCCATGGCTGGAGGTCGTCAAGCGATCCGTCTGCATTGAAGGTGCACGTCGGGCCTTCGCCCGTGTGAAAACGCAGTGGGTCAAGCTAGACGCCGTGAAGCTTATCAAGGAGGGGCCGCCGGAGGGCAAGGAGCACCGCCGCCCCGAGATGTACTACGAGGGTGTTCTGCCAGGTGCCCGTCTTATCGCGGATGAGTGTTCACAAAATGTAATATTTGAATGAGACTTGCTCGTTTTTTATCTTGTGTAATGAAAACTTGTTTCATATGCGGTATGCAAGGCTTGTGTGAATTTAAAATATTACCTTCTGTTTGGCTGTTTATCCAATCTGAGAGATGGCTAGTCCTCGGCTTCTGCCCCCATGCCACAAGTGCCGGGGTGTTCAGGATAAACCTGAGCACTCTTGTTCCCATGTTTGGGTCCTTCGAGGGAGGTGCTCAGCACAACGAACAAGGCAATCGGACTAATAATGCTTTATCACTCTCACTTAGCCATAGAATTCTATAATTTTAAATTCCGGTGAAGCCCCTGGTATTCGGAAGGCCGAATTCGGGGCGCGATACACGCCTGTAAGCTGGACGGAGCCGTCCCCTCGCCCTAAGCGGCATAAGTCTTTAGGGACTCGAAACCTCGCCGAACAGCGACCAGTCTCTCACCTTATCATGACAGTCAGTTTTAGCTTTCTCTACTGAGGTGCTCGGCCCGGCAGAACCGGGGCACAATCGCAGTAGTTCTCCTAGCGCTACCTTAGCCGATAGAGCGGAACGTAAGGTACCAAAACATAGGAGCCGGGCAAACCCAACATTTGACCAAAGACATGATTCGGAGCTGATGCATATAATGCTATAAGTTCAGGGTGCCGCACTTGTGAAAGTGTTCGGACTTTTTACACCATATTGTGGGTACGTAAGCCCCTGGTGCATTGGTCATACCAGAGTGTACGGTTGCTAGGCGTCATTAACGAACACATAGATATGTATACATATAACAAAAGTGCGATAATAATCGTAATGTCATGCATTGTATATTAAAAATTGCATTAAAGCAGAGTGATACAGATAGTGTAATGAGCAAAAGAGTAGGACTATGTCCCTTCCAAGGGCGAGTTGAGGAATTATGTGAAATCTGTAATCCACCTGGGAATTCCATAGTCGTCGGCCTCCTTGGTTGCTGTATCATGTGTTCGGCAATAGAGCTGCCAGACAGTGTTTCCAGAGATTGAAGTCCTGAAAGAAAAAGAAAAATAACCAAACGGGAAACCCTGGTGCGGTTTAGGCCGCGTTTTGGGATGTGCCGTAGTTGTGCCTCCCCTCCCCATTTGTGCCCATGGTATTTTTAATGCGTAATGATGTACGCGCGGCATGAACAACGTCGTTGGGCTGGGGTTGGGGTGGCCGTCGTATTGCTACGCGAGCTCAGATTGCGCCAGGTAGTCTATTTGCCGATTGCCCCGAGCGCGCTTGAAGGTGCCCGGGCTTTGAAACGCCGAACTGGTAGATTGCCTTGAGAGGCTGCTTTGCACTTCTACTGCGAGGGCCGCGGTGTGCTCCTCTATTCGGAGAGAGCGCTCTGTGTTTCCATTGACTGTAATAACTCCGCGAGGTCCTGGCATCTTGAGCTTGAGGTATGCATAATGTGGTACCGCATTGAATCTAGCAAATGTGGTTCGTCCGAGCAGTGCGTGATAACCACTGCGGAACGGGACTATATCGAAGATTAACTCTTCACTTCGGAAGTTATCCGGGGATCTGAAGACCACTTCCAGTGTTATTGAGCCTGTGCAGTGGGCCTGTACGCCTGGAATGACGCCTTTAAAGGTCGTCTTTGTGGGTTTGATCCTTGAAGGGTCTATGCCCATTTTGCGCACTGTGTCCTGATAAAGCAGGTTCAGGCTGCTACCGCCGTCCATAAGGACTCGAGTGAGGTGAAATCCGTCGATGATTGGGTCTAGGACTAGTGCAGCGAATCCGCCATGACGGATACTAGTGGGGTGGTCACTGCGATCGAAGGTGATCGGACAGGAGGACCAAGGGTTGAACTTTGGGGTGACTGGCTCCAACGCATATACGTCCCTGAGCGCACGCTTCCGCTCCCTCTTGGGGATGTGGGTTGCATATATCATGTTCACCGTCCGCACTTGCGGGGGAAACCTTTTCTGTCCTCCAGTGTGCGGCTGCCGGGGTTCTTCCTCGTCATCGCTATGCGGCCCCTTGTCCTTGTTTTCGGCGATTAACTTGCCGGCCTTCTTGAACACCCAACAATCCCTGTTGGTGTGATTGGCTGGCTTGTCTGGGGTGCCGTGTATTTGGCACGAGCGATCGAGTATACGGTCCAAGCTAGATGGACCCGGCGTACTTTGTTTGAATGGATTTTTCCGCTGACCGGGTTTAGAGCCTTTGAATCCGGTGTTGACTGCCGTATCCTCGGTACTTTCGCCATTAATGCGGCGCTTATGCTTGTTGCAACGCGACCTGCTGTTGCCGTCCTTGGTATCTGAGGTACCATGGTTCTTTGATATGTTGTTACTGCGAGCCAACCAGCTGTCTTCTCCTGCACAAAAGCGGGTCATGAGCGTCGTGAGGGCTACCATAGATTTCGGCTTTTCCTTACCAAGGTGTCGGGCTAGCCACTCGTCTCGGATGTTGTGCTTGAAAGCTGTTAAGGCCTCCGCATCCGGACAGTCGACGATTTGGTTTTTCTTTGTAAGGAACCGAGTCCAGAATTGCCTGGCCGACTCTTCTGGCTGCTGAATTATGTGGCTCAAGTCATTGGCGTCTGGTGGTCGCACATAAGTGCCCTGAAAGTTGTCGAGGAATGCGGCTTCCAGATCTTCCCAACAGCTAATGGAGTCCGCTGGCAAGCTATTAAGCCAATGTCGTGCTGGTCCTTTGAGTTTTACTGGGAGGTACTTGATGGCATGTAAGTCATCACCGCGGGCCATGTGGATGTGGAGGAGGAAGTCCTCAATCCATACCGCAGGATCTGTTGTGCCGTCGTATGATTCAATGTTTACAGGTTTGAAACCTTCTGGGAATTGATGTTCCATTACTTCGTCTGTGAAGCATAAGGGGTGTGCGGCGCCTCTATATTGGGCTATATCGCGACGCAACTCATATGGGTCCTGCCCGCTGGTTCGGCCCAGCCGGATTTCCTTTTACTGTATCCGGCATGACGTTTACCGTCTCGTAGAGTGGTGCGCCCTCGTGATCCGTAGATCGATCTTGAGTGCTTTGCTTTGTCCTCCAATGTCTCGTAGGTCTGGCGTATCTCCCCATGCCTTTTTATTTGGATGGCGTTGGGGTGGAGGCTGAGCTTTCGGCAGGAATGCCTCTCTATCGCGGCCACGAGGTGGCCAGTCAGCCGTATCATACGCTTCTTCCTCTAGTCGGGGTAGTAACCTGCGCCTTGGGTAACTCTTGGAGGGATGCTCGAGTTTATATTCCTCGGCTACGAGGACTTCAGTCCATTTGTCAGCTAGCAGATCTTGATCAGCTTGAAGCTGTTGCTGCTTTTTCTTCAGGCTATTTGCCGTGGCCATAAGCCTGCACTTGAAGCGCTCTTGTTCGACGGGATCCTCTGGTACGGCGAATTCATCGTCGCCGAGGCTTGCCTCGTCTTCGGAGGGGGGCATGTAATTGTCATCCTCCTCCTCTCCGCCAGCCGCTTTCTCCGGAGAGCTGGCACCTTCATCCTCCTGATCTAACTCTTGCTAGAGGGGGTTTTCGTTGTTTTCGGCGCTATCCGGAGTGTTATTATCTCCTACGCCGGTATCACCACTTTTGCTTTGGCGGGACTTAGAGCGGCGCCGCTGTCGTCGGCGCTTGGGTTGCTTCTTGGAGGGGTCATCCTCCGCTATCTCGTCGCCGTTGCCTTCATTGGGTGTATCCACCATGTATATGTCATACGACGAGGTGGCTTTCCAGTGCCCTATAGGTGCTGGTTCATGTTCGTCTCCTACATCGCCGTCCATACCGTCGATGTCTTCGGAGTCAAAGTCGAGCATGTCGGTTAAATCATCAACAGTGGCTACAAAGTGGGTGGTGGGTGGGCGTCGAATTTCTTCGTCGTCCGCATCCTAGTCTTGTTGGCCATAATCCGACCATGGCTCTCCTGACAAAGAGAGAGACCTTAGTGAACTCAGAATATCGCCGAAGGGCGAGTGCTGAAAGATATCCGCGGCGGTGAATTCCATGATCGGCGCCCACTCGGATTCGATTGGCAGGGGCGCGGATGGTTCGGGGTCCGGAAGAGAGTCCGTCACCTTGGAGTCACAGGCTGCGCAGAGGATTATGCTGGTGTTTGGCTCGATCGCCGTCGAGACTGCAGCCCCTGAGGCGGTGTCTAGCCACCCGTCCTCGATTGGCGCAGTTGGCTCCGAGCTAAGGGTCGGAGCTGGTGTGGGCGTGGCCTCTGGAGTACCGTCCGGTGGCAGAGCTAGGTCATGCCCATCAAGATAGTGCGGCGCGCCCGGCTGTGGCTCGAATCCGTCGAAGATCAAGTCTCCGCGGATGTTGGCCATGTAGTTCAAACTTCCAAATCTGACCTGATGGCCAGGGGTGTAGCTTTCAATCTGCTCTAGATGGCCAAGCGAATTAGCCCGCAGTGCAAAGCCGCCAAATACGAAGATCTGTCCAGGGAGAAAAGTCTCACCCTAGACCGCATCGCTACCGATGATAGTAGGAGCCATCAAGCCTAACGGCGACGACACAGAGGAACTCTTAATGAAAGCACCAATGTCGGTGTCAAAACCGGCGGATCTCGGGTAGGGGGTCCCGAACTGTGCATCTAGGCCAGATGGTAACAGGAGGCAAGGGACACGAAGTTTTACCCAGGTTCGGGCCCTCTTGATGGAGGTAAAACCCTACGTCCTGATCGATTGATATTGATGATATGGGTGTTACAAGAGTAGATCTACCATGAGATCAGAGAGTCTAAACCCTAGAAGCTAGCCTACGGTATGATTGTATGTTGTGATTGTTGTCCTACGGACTAAAAATCTTCAGTTTATATAGACACCGGAGAGGGTTAGGGTTACACAAGGTCGGTTACAAAGGAGGAGATATCCATATACGTATTGCCTAGCTTGCCTTCCACGCCAAGTAGAGTCCCATCCGGACACGAGACGAAGTCTTCAATCTTGTACCTTCATAGTCTAACAGTCCGGCCAACGGAGATAGTCCGGCTATCCGGAGACCCCCTAGTACAGGACTCCCTCAGGCCCCAAGATGGGATCTCGTGGATACAGAAAGTTGCGGCGGTGGAATTAGGTTTTTGGCTCCTGTTCTGATCGTTTGGGGGTACATAGGTATATATAGGAGGAAGGAGTACGTCGGTGGAGCATCGAGGGGCCCATGAGGCAGGGGGAAACGCCCTAGGGGGGGCGCCCCCCACCCTCGTGACCGCATCTCTGATGCCTTGGCGTAGGGTCCAAGTCTCCTGGATCATGTTCGGTGAGAAAATCACGTTCCCGAAGGTTTCATTCCGTTTGGACTCCGTTTGATATTCCGTTTCTTCGAAACACTGAAATAGGCAAAAAAAACAGCAATTCTGGGCTGGGCCTCCGGTTAATAGGTTAGTCCCAAAAATAATATAAAAGTGGAAAATAAAGCCCAATATAGTCCAAAACAGTAGATAATATAGCATGGAGCAATCAAAAATTATAGATACGTTGGAGACGTATCAGTCAGCCTGAAAGCTTTGGAACAGGTTTCTCACTAAGAAGAACCAAATCGTCGACTGTCCGGACGCCGAAGCCTTAGCAGCTTTCAAGCACAGCGTCCGAGACGAATGGCTCGCCAGACACCTCGGCCAAGAAAAACCAAGAACAATGGAAGCCCTGACAAGCCTCATGACCCGCTTTTGCGCGGGCGAAGATAGCTGGTTAGCCCGCAGTAGCACCAGCGACCCAAACACATCCGAAGTCAGAGATGGCAATGGAAAACCACGACGCAGTAAAAGCAAGCATCGAAATAAATAAGACAGCCCAGATAATACGACAGTAAACGCCAGATTCAGGGGCTCTCGACCAGGTCAGCGGAAAAAGCCTTTCAAAGGCAGCAGAGATGGACCGTCCAGCCTAAACAGGATTCTAGACAAACTATGTTAGATTCATGGCACCCCCGATAAACCTGCAAATCACACCCACAGAGAATGTCAGGTCTTCAAGCAGGCCGGTAAGCTTAACGTCGAACACAAGGGGGGGAGACACCAAGCGAAGATGAGGACGAACCTCGCCAGCAAAGCACTGGAGGACAGAAAAAATTCCCACCAGAGGTTAAAACAGTAAACATGATCCATGTAACGAAGAGGAGAAGCAAACATGCACTCCGAACATACGCGTCGTAGAGCCCGTCACCCCCAAGTTCATCCCTGGTTGGCATGCCCGATCACTTTTGATCGCAAGGATCACCCGACAAGCATCCGGCATGAAGGATTGGCTGCATTGGTGTTAGACACAATAATAAACGGATACCATCTCACACGAGTCCTTATGGACGGCAGCAGTGGTCTAAATCTGATATATCAGGACACAGTCCGCAAAATGGGGATAGACACGACAAAAATCAGCCGCAGTAATACTACCTTCAAAGGAGTAATACCAGGCCCAGAGGCCCACTGCAGGGGCTCTCTATCACTAGAGGTTGTATTCGGTTCTTCCGCCAACTTCCGAAGCGAAAAGTTAACTTTCTACATCGCTCCATTCCGAAGTTGCTATCAAGCACTACTCGGAAGAGCGGCTTTCGCTCGTTTTAATGCAGTACAGCATTACGCTTCTCTCAAGCTTAAGATGCCCGGTCCACGTGGCACCATCACAGTTAGTGGAAATATTGAGCGTTCTCTACGCGCGGAAGAACGTGCGGCGGCTTTAACAGCCGAGCACTAGGCGGCCTCACCAACCAGAATAAATGATAGGTCGTCAAGACCACGGACACAGTTAGACGAGTCCGGCGCATCACTACATATACATAAGATTGGTTTGATGGTTAAACCCTCACGGACGGTGCCAGGGGCTTCCTATGTGTAATCAAGGCCAATTCGGCTCAACTTGACTTCTCTTGAATTTTAATGGCTTATTGATAATAACCAATTTTCTGGCACGGCAACTTTCACCTAAGTTCTTCTCTTTTACGGATGACAATCGTGCTACAATGAGACGAGCCATCCCTCCGGTTTTGACACCGTCACTATGGTTAGGTTTACCTTAATACTTCTGTTGTAGTTGCGGATGCTTGCAATAGGGGTTAATCATAAGTGGGATGCTTGTCCAAGGAAGGACAGTACCCAAGCACCGGTCCACCCACATATCAAATTATCAAAGTACCGAACGCGAATCATATGAGCGTGATGAAAACTAGCTTGACGATAATTCCCATGTGTCCTCGGGAGCGCTTTCCTATATATAAGAGTTTGTACAGGCTTGTCCTTTGCTACAAAAAGGATTGGGACATATTGCTTCACCTTATGTACTTTTATTACTTATTACCCGTTACAAATTACCTTATCACAAAACTATCTGTTACCGATAATTTCAGTGCTTGCAAAAAATACCTTGCTGAAAACCGCTTATCATTTCCTTCTGCTCCTCGTTGGGTTCGACACTCTTACTTATTGAAAAGGCTATGTTAGATCCCCTACACTTGTGGGTCATCAAGACTCTTTTCTGGCGCCGTTGCCGGGGAGTGAAGCGCCTTTGGTAGGTGGAATTCGGTAAGGAAAAATTTATATAGTGTGCTGAAATTTACTGTCACTTGTAACTATGCAACATAATCCTTTGAGGGGCTTGTTCGGGGTATCTTCACCCCGACCAGTAGAGCAAAGAGTTGATCCTCAACCTACTGAACCTACTGAAAATGTTTACTTTGAAATTTATTCGGGTATGATAGAGAAACTGCTAGCTAATCCTTTTACAGGAGATGGAACATTGCATCCTGATTTGCACCTAATCTACGTGGATGAAGTTTGTGGATTATTTAAGCTAGCAGGTATGCTCGATGATGTTATCAAGAAGAAGGTCTTCCCTTTATCTTTGAAGGGAGAGGCATTGAGATGGTTTAGGCTATGTGATGATATGGGATCATGGGACTACAACCGATTGAAATTGGAATTTCATCAGAAGTTTTATCCTATGCATCTTGTTCATCGTGATCGTAATTATATATACAATTTTTAGCCTCGCGAAGGAGAAAGCACCGCTCAAGCTTGGGGAGGCTTAAGTGAATGTTATATTCATGCCCCAATCATGATCTCTCAAAAGAAATGAGTATTCAAAAATTTTATGATCGGCTTTCTCTTAGTAATCGCTCCATGCTCGATACTTCTTGTACTGGATCTTTTATGATGAAGACTATTGAATTCAAATGGGATTTATTGGAAAGAATTAAACGCAACTCTGAAGATTGGGACCTCGACGAAGATAAGGAGTCAGGTATAACACCCAAGTTTGATTGTGTTAAATCTTTTATGGATACCGATGCTTTCCGTGAATTTACCACTAAATATGGACTTGACTCTAAGATAGTAACCTCTTTCTGTGAATCCTTTGCTACTCATGTTGATCTCCCTAAGGAGAAGTGGTTTAAATATAATCCTCCCATTGAATTTAAAGTAGTTGCACCTATTAAAGTTGAAGAAAAGACTATCACTTATAATGATCCTGTTGTTCCCACTTCTTATATTAAGAAACCACCTTTCCATGTTAGAATAAAGAATTATGCTAAAGCTTCAACTGTGGTCCGTAAGAGCAATACTAGAACACCTACTCCCTCTGAGCAAATTAAAGTTAAACCTAGTGTTGCTATGGTTAAAGATCTCTTGGCCGATAATATTGATGGGCATGTTATTTACTTCTGTAATGAAGCTGCTAGAATTGCTAGACCTGATACTAAAAATAAACATAGACCTGTTGTAGGCATGCATGTTATTTCTGTTAAAATAGGAGATCACTGTTATCATGGCTTATGTGATATGGGTGCTAGTGCAAGTGCAATACCTCATTCCTTATACAAATAAATTATGCATGATATTGCACCTGCTGAGTTAGAAGAAATTGATGTTACAATTAAGCTTGCCAATAGAGACACTATTTCACCCGTTGGGATTGTTAGAGATGTTGAAGTCTTGTGTGGGAAAGTTAAATATCCTGCTGATTTTCTTGTTCTCAGTTCCCCACAAGATGACTTTTGTCCCATTATATAGATGACTTTTGTCCCATTATATTTGGTAGACCCTTCTTGAATACTGTTAATGCTAAGATAGACTGCAATAAGGATATTGTTTCTGTTGGTTTAGGGGATATGTCTCATGAATTTAATTTTGCTAAATTTCATAGACAACCCCATGATAAAGAATTGCCTAGTAAAGATGAAATTATTGGTCTTACTTCTATTGCTTTGCCTCCTAATGATCCTTTAGAACAATATTTGCTAGACCATGAAAATGATATGTTTATGAATGAAAGAAGAGAAATAGATGAAGTATTCTTTAAACAGGGACCCATTTTGAAACACAACTTGCCTGTTGAAATCTTAGGGGATCCTCCTCCACCTAAGGGTGATCCCATGTTTGAGCTTAAGCCTTTACCTAATACTCTTAAATATGCTTATCTTGATGAAAAGAAGATATATCCTGTTATTATTAGTGCTAACCTTTCAGAGCATGAAGAAAAGAAATTATTGAAAACTCTGAAGAAGCACCGTGCTGCTATTGGATATACTCTTGATGATCTTAAGGGCATTAGCCCCACTCTATGCCATCACAAAATAAAACTGGAGAAAGATGCTAAACCGGTTGTTGATCACCAACGATGGTTAAATCCTAAGATGAAAAAAGTGGTAAGAAAAGAAATACTAAAGCTTCTGGAGGTAGGTATAATTTATCCCGTTGCTGATAGTCAGTGGGTAAGTCTCGTCCATTGTGTCCCTAAGAAGGGAGGTATTACTGTTGTTCCTAATGGTAAAGATGAATTGATCCCACAAGAATTGTTATAGGTTATAAAATGGTAATTGATTTCCGCAAATTAAATAAAGCTACTAAAAAGGATT